>NC_140166.1:40517285-40528492 GCF_963971535.1 Notolepis coatsorum | reverse complement strand
GAGAGAGAGGGAGAGTGGAGGGGAGAGAGAGAGGGAGAGAGAGAGAGTTGGAGGGGAGAGAGAGACACACACACAGAGACAGGGACAGCGAGAAGAGAGAGAGACAAAAAGGAGGGGGGGGGGGGGTGAGATGAGAGATGTCTAGTAAACCGCAGGAACCACAGTGTAGCGCTGGCAGCGGAGCGGAGGGGTCATCAGTCTGGAAGCCCCACTGACACCATGAGAGACTGTGCGGACTCCATCCGTCAGCCCGCTGCTCCCTTCTGCTGGCAGTCTATCACAGCAGTCTATCACAGCAGTCTATCACAGCAGTCTGTCACAGCAGTCTATCACAGCAGTCTGTCACAGCAGTCTATCACAGCAGTCTGTCACAGCAGTCTATCACACAGCAGTCTATCACAGCAGTCTATCACAGCAGTCTATCACAGCAGTCTATCACACAGCAGTCTATCACAGCAGTCTGTCACAGCAGTCTATCACAGCAGTCTATCACAGCAGTCTGTCACAGCAGTCTATCACAGCAGTCTGTCACACAGCAGTCTATCACAGCAGTCTATCACAGCAGTCTATCACACAGCAGTCTATCACAGCAGTCTATCACAGCAGTCTATCACACAGCAGTCTATCACAGCAGTCTATCACAGCAGTCTATCACAGCAGTCTGTCACAGCAGTCTATCACAGCAGTCTGTCACAGCAGTCTGTCACAGCAGTCTGTCACAGCAGTCTGTCACAGCAGTCTATCACAGCAGTCTATCACAGCAGTCTATCACAGCAGTCTATCACAGCAGTCTGTCACAGCAGTCTATCACAGCAGTCTGTCACACAGCAGTCTATCACAGCAGTCTATCACAGCAGTCTATCACACAGCAGTCTATCACACAGCAGTCTATCACAGCAGTCTATCACACAGCAGTCTATCACAGCAGTCTATCACAGCAGTCTGTCACAGCAGTCTATCACAGCAGTCTATCACAGCAGTCTATCACAGCACTCGTCACTTTGCTCCTAATCTGTATCACCACAGGCCCCACTGCACTGTGGGCCAACAGTGGCCTCACACACTCTCTCTCACACTCACACACACACACACACACACACACACACACACACACACACACACACACACACACACACACACACACACACACACACACACACACACACACACACACACACACACACACACACACACACACACACACACACACACACACACACACACACACACACACACACACCACACACACACACACACACACACACTTACTTACTTACTTCTTGCCCAAGTCTTAATCTGTTGTAATTTAATTAGGGCAGGGTGCAATATGAAGCTTTTTGAAGCTTTGCACGTCTCTATGTATTGTCATATTTGTCTGAAGTCCTTTTTACTAACTGAATGAATGATAGTATATATATATTTTTTTCTTCTTCTTTGTTTACACTGTTATCGCAGAATGATGCAGCACTGATGTTCCAAGTAAATATCCCTGTGGGACAAAAAAGTTTATCTTATCTTATACTTACACTTACACACAAATACATACATGCATACATATTCTGCATGAGAGACTTCCATTCACACAGGGAACTTGCTAATATTGTCACAACACTTGTTATTGTGATATAAATACAAAGATATAAAATTGAATAATATTGCAATTCCTAATGGGCTGTGATTCAATATCGTCCTATATTTCGCACGCATTATAATAATCACTGTTTCTTCTTTTTTTCCATTTGACACCAGTTAAAAAGCCGAATTATTCCCCACAGTGAATTCAGAACTTGCACTGTGATCGGCTGAGCGACGTTCCGACGAGGCACTCGTAACCTAGCAACGCCTCTTCGCTCTGCTTCACTTACGTTCTGTCGGCGCGTTGTGCCAATCGTCAATATTGATTGGATTTGAATATGAATGTGAATTTGTAACCTGGCGATGCCTTTTATTTAGCTTTTCATCTTACACAACCGCAAAATGGCATTTGTCATTAATGAAATTAAGTCCTGAATTTCCCAGAGGGGGAATAATAAAGGAACACTTGACTTGACTTGAAATTGTTGATAAAACATGGCTTTCAGACAAAATCTCACTGTATAGCACTCCCTCGTGTATCATTACTTAAACTAGTGAGTTGCCTGTTCGGGGCGTGGCCGCTTGGAGCATAGATAACTAGATGGTGCAAGGGTGTCTCTACTTTTCGTAGCTCCATTTCTGCAGACCCCTCTCTGATTGGTTGAGCTCCATTTCTGCAGACCCCTCTCTGATTGGTTGAGCGAAGCCCCTCTCTGATTGGTTTAGCTCGTCACGCGGTAAAAGGCGGATGTAATGTTATCATATCAAGAAGATAAAAAGAAATGTACTACCAGATTCGCGTATAACGTTATTTCGCGTGACTTCGCGGTTTATTCATAACGTTATGCACATTTCACAACACAGCCAGCTGTCAGAAACTGTACATTGTAACGTTATGTTATTTCGCGGTTTATTCACATAACGTTATTTCACGTGACAAGTTCAACACAGCCCAGCTGTCAGAAACTGTACATTGAGGGGGTTTGATTGAATCACTAGTGTTTACACTCCCCACTTACTGTAACTGTACCATGACACACTCCCCACTTACTGTAACTGTACCATGTTCTACATATAACCTCATCTCATGCACCTTGTTGTGTATCCTGTTTATTTTTCCTCATTATTATATTCAGAGTTAATTATATTGTTTACACTGTCTTTCCTGCCCATTTGATGTTCCCAAATCATATTCAGAAAGTATCACAGAGACTTCTATTGACCAAGGAATTTTATTATTATTTATTATTATTTATTATTATTATATAAGTTATTATTAGTAAGACACAACATTTCCATAGCAATTGACCACCAGACTCTTTCTCTTAAGGCATTAACTGGGTTAATTAATATAAATGTTATATTGTAACTGTCTAGTTACACATTGGTTCCGAAACATGTATGTTCCAGGCTGCAATTAAAACTTTGAATCTGAGAGAGCTTTGGTCAGCGAAGCCGGCGATGCGAGCGATTATTATTGGTTTTTAATGACAAACCAATTACATAATCCAACATATGTGTAAAGGCACACACAACATATTCCAGTTAACGGTATATTTTTTTAATGATTCGTTATGGCGTAATCAATACTTCCATGCGTATAAATTGTGTTCGCGACCTCCATGTTTTGGGGCTATTCATCAGAAAACTCGGATCCAGGATGCCTGTAGCTTTATGCCAAGCAAGCAGTGCAAAAATGCTTCCGCATTCGTCACCGCACGCCAGTGCGGTAAAGCGCCCTTCTTTTCAGGCCCCGCTTAGACAAATTCTACCGTGCGTGCACCGGCGGCGGCGTGCTCGCTCAGGTGCGTGCGTGCGCCGGCGTGCTCGCGCGAGGTGCCCGCGCATGCGCATGAGATCCCGCCTTGGTTGGAATTACGTAACCGTCCAAAAACGCCATGACTCTCATTCGGCGCTATAGCTCACCTCGCAGAGCAGCGGTCCTGCGATCCTGCGGTCCGTTGTTGGTGAGTTCGAATCCCATCAAATCTTTTTTTTTTAACGTGATTTTTTTTTTAACGTGTATTCTTTCGCCGGTTAAGGTTAGGCATGGTTAAGGTTAAGGTTAAGGTTAGGCATTGTTTCGGAGTTGGTTAAGGTTAGAACGGTTAAGTTTAGGCGCTGTTAAGGAGCTGGTTAAGGTTAGAGTTTGTGTTAGAGAATGGCAATATTCTTTCTATGGTTAAGGTTAAGGTTAGGCATTGTTTCGGAGTTGGTTAAGGTTAGAACGGTTAAGTTTAGGCGCTGTTAAGGAGCTGGTTAAGGTTAGAGTTTGTCAAAGAGAATGGCAATAGACAGCCTATTTCCGCGCGACCTGGGCGCTGGGCGGCGGAAAATGAAAGGCGCATTACTGCACGCCACTATGGTAAATTTTTGCACTGCTTGCTTGGCATAAAGCTACACGCATCCAGGATTCGGCTCCCATCCGTCGGGCAAGAACGTTTTCAGCCTCTCTCTCTGGAGCTTAACGGAGTTTCGACTCCTGGCTAGAGGAGCTTGTCGCGGCTCATGCGCATGCGCGCGCTCGACCAATCAGAGAGGGGTCTGCAGAAATGGAGCTACGAAAAGTAGAGACGCGGTGCAAGGCGGAGTCTCCAGCGTAGTTCACTGGCGGCCATCTTGTCACAGGCAGCACGGCCACTCATAACATTAATGTCTATGGTGCATGTGCTATTGAAATAACCATAGCCCGCAAAAATTTCAACCGATTTACAAACGGTTTGGTTTATTACAAACGATATTAACGTGGCTATGATTCAGAATGCTCGGACATGTTGAAATTATTTTCATATGAAAGTCCATTATAAGTATGCAGTATGATAACTACATCTCTGACGTTTATAACAAACCAAACCGTTTGAAAATCGGTTGAAATAACGCTATGGTTATTTCAATAGTACATGCACCATAGACATTCATGTTATGAGTGGGCGTGCTGCCTGTGGCAAGATGGCCACCATGTGGCAACATCGGTCTCCATTGGCCAGCGGCGCGGGTGAGTCATCTAGCCTTTATATATGTCTATGGTTTGGAGTGTGTGCCCCTTGGGAATGGGGCGATTGCTTGGCTCCTGGTATTGCCGCTCGCAGCATTGTTGTCGGGGAGCACGCCCGTTGGGAGCCGCCCAGTGCTGGGTCCCCAGACGTGCTGCTCGCAGAGTTCTCAAGAACCACTCATCCGATCGACTGGACACCAAATGGCGGCAAAATGTACACTGCGCTCCCGTGGATCCTCAGCAATACACCCACCGAGTGCGGCGTTGATCGGATGAATGGTTCTAGAAGATATGCAAAGGATAGACATGCACTACTACAGCGCCACCATCTGGCCAAATGGCACCATATTCTACACTGGACTCCACTGGGTCTTCAGTGACACAACCGCCAAGAGTGAAGTCAATCGGAGGAATGATTCTTGAGATAAGCAAAGGACAGACAGACACGCACACATTCTTCCTGTGGTTATACTGTAGTTAGATAACATCCCCTTAGAGGCTTAAGACTGATAGTCAAACTGGTTCATGAGTAAAGAAGCCATGATCATCAGTTACTATGAAATTCAAAGCCTTGCAAACATTCAAGCAGTCAGGCCAACCCCCCCCCCCCCCCCCCCCACCCCAAGAGAATAATTTGTTAGAACAAGTCTTTACGCTCTTTCATTAACCCTTTCACTACCACACTAAAGAAGGTTAACCTTCCACTATCGCACTACAGACGGTTAACCTTCTGTAGTGTGGTAGTGAAAGGGTTAACCTTCTGTGGTGTGGTTGTGAAAGGGTTAACCCTTTGCCGTGTGTCAGTGAAAGGGTTAACCTTCTGTATTGTCGCAGTGAGAGGGTTAACAATTTTGGTAGTGTGGTAGTGAAAGAGTTAAAAAAAAACACTGGAATTGTAAAAAAAAAAAATTAAAAATACCATGCAGACCCAATAACTCATTCCTATGCAGAAATGAAAACACTGTAATACATAGAGTTTAAGAAATAACCTGACAATCCCATCCACACGTATGCGACTTATCTATAATATCTCACAGAGAAAAGACTTGTTGTTGGACACCTTCTTGGCTCACTTTCTGCTCCCCGTCCCGTCCTGTACTCCCGGAGTCAAGAGATACCATCTAACTAATGTGTTTACTGGCTGTCCAGCGGGACCGCACCATGTATCATCTGCTGCCGCTGAGAGGAGCGGTGGGGAGGGAAACAGCGGTAGGCTCGTAAATCAGTTCAGTAGATGTCTACATACAGGTGAACTGATAAAAAGCAAGGGGGCTCCATATATCACTGCATCGCTGGAGGGAGGGAGCGAGAGAGAGATAGAGAGAGAGAAGGAAGGAGGGAGGGCCCAGGAGATTTACAGTGGAGGACGAGTGCACTCCCCCTTCCACCCTCCTCGTCTCCCTTCCCCAAAAGGCCCACCATTTGTCTCCCTTGGTATGTAAAAAGCCACGCCCCCTTGTTACCAAGGACACGCCCCCCTCAACATTCATCTCCACCTGGGGATTATGGAAATGTGAGAGGTAAAGCTACCCCCCTGTCACGGCTGTAGTCTTAGAAAAAAAGAAAGAAAAGTGCACTGGTGCAAACTAACCCGTTTTAGAAGATCTATGAATATCCAAAGCGGCACAAATATGCATTGTGTATGCACTGTGTACACTGTGCTCCAGCACTGTGCTGTCTGGCCCCCAGCGTTAGCAGTGTGTGTACCCTGCCTGAGCAGAGACGAGCAGGGGGAGAAATTCTTTCCATATGTGCCATGGGGCGGAGGCTGCCACTTTTTATCCATCTTCCAAGTTCCTTTTCACACTTATATATATAGTTCTCTTTTTCCAGATGAAAATTAATTATAGACAGAGTTGTGTAATCCTTCCAAACACGTCAAGTGAGGACGAACACTATGGGATTATGAAAACTATTATTATTTATTTTAAACAAGTGAGAATCAGTGGCCCCCTGCCTGCCTGCCTGGTGGGGAGGGAGCAGGCTAAAGCGGTCCAAGCTGGGGGCCCGCCTTGGCCCTTTGCACTTCACTTAAGTGTAGGAGCTCCTTGATTGATGATGTCACAGGTCGGAGGTCAGGGAACCCTGGGTAGACACCTAATTCATTATATCCTCCACAGGGCCTCGTACAAGAGGGCTCTCTGCTGGAGTCAGAGCATGGGCTTCAGAGGGAGATTCATCAACCAGGCACAGCTGGCAAGACGGATGGTCAAGAGAGAGAGGGGAAGAGAGAGAGAGAGAGAGAGAGATAGAGGTGGAGAGAGAGAGGAATAGACAGGGAGAGGGGGAGAGGGAGAGAGAGAGCATGAGAGAGAGAGAGAGAGACGGGAGAGAGAGGAGAAGGGAGAGAGAGAGGGAGGAAGGGAGAGAGAGAGAGGAAGGGGGAGAGAGAGAGAAAAGAGAGGGAGAGAAAGAGAGGAATAGAGGGGGGAGAGAGGGAGGAAGGGAGAGAGAGAGAAGGGGGGGGGAGAGAGAGAGGAAGGTAGAGAGAGAAAGAGAGAGAGGGAGGAAGGGAGAGAGAGAGGGAAAGAGAGAGAGGAAGGGGGAGAGAGAGAGAGGGAGGGAGAGAGAGAGAGCTGGGCCTAAAGCAACTGGTCAGCATTAAACCCTGTTCCGTATCTAAGGTACAGGTAATGCCACTGAGCGAGTCTATAATATGCACATTAATATCATGGGTATAGGTGGCATCCTGGTGTTATCCAAAACACTGTTGCATTTACTGCATGTAAACGGGATGCGTGTCACGTTTCACTTCCTGGTACACGCCAAGGAAACCATAAAAGAAGGAAGGGTCATCCCGTCACTGTGTAGTGCGTGAACGCCCCTTGGTGCCACTTTCAGTTTGGGTTGAATGGGATCGCCAACTCCTCCTTTATGCTCCGTCATTTAAACACGATTAAAAGTCATTACCTCGGACGTCAGAATCATCGGCAATTTGTTGCATTGTTAACTATCTAACTAATCTTTGATATATTGGTTGATGTAGCTGTAGCTTGTATATTTAGATATTTTAATACAGGCTTCAATAGAACTGGCACCAAAGTCTGGCACCAAACGGAGCGTAGAACGCTGGCATGACGTGACGACCCATCCTTCTATTATAGTCCCCTTGGTACTTGCAATATTCTGGTTATGCTGTGAACAATATGACAATAATGATATACAATATAAAGATGCATATAAACACACCGTATCCCGTCTACGATCTCAACTGGGATGTTGTAGTGTCCAGAATATATGAATGAGGATGTAAAACAAAAAAGGGGTGGGTCCCTCTCGTTCCGGACAACATAAGCCACTTCATCAGACTCTAAGTCACAACCCAGTACATTACGATCGTGGTGATGACGGGAACAGGAATATTTGTCACGGTTGATCCAGCAAACATGGATGCCAAAACCATGTAGTGTGTGGGGAGTCCGTCCAAAACCTGCAGTGCCCTGGAGACGAGAGTCCCCGCGCTGACGTGACCCGACACAGGGGTCCAGGCAGGGGGGGGGGCCGAATGCCGAGACATAAGGAACCAATCGCGTTCCTCCGGCCGTGGGTCCACCATGATGTCACGGCCTGTAAGGGCTGAGGGGCGATGAGCTGAGAGTGATGGATATCTGTATAGGAACATTTCCTCCACCCAGCAGCCTCTGTTCAGGTTAAAAGACTTGCACATCATACATCACCACGGTCCCCGCGGCCTGAAGCCCACATCCCCACCACTCAGGACAGACCCGGCATATGGAGCTACTTTCTCTCGCCCCCCCCCCCCCCCCCCCACGACCCGCTCCCAGCAAATCAGATGACCAAAGAATCGAGATGGCGCACTCTAGCCCTTTCACTGCCACACTACAGAAGGTTAACCTTTCACTACCACACTACAGAAGGTTAACCTTTCACTACCACACTACAGAAGGTTAACCTTTCACTGCCACACTACAGAAGGTTAACCTTTCACTGCCACACTACAGAAGGTTAACCTTTCACTACCACACTACAGAAGGTTAACCTTTCACTACCACACTACAGAAGGTTAACCTTTCACTGCCACACTACAGAAGGTTAACCTTTCACTACCACACTACAGAAGGTTAACCTTTCACTACCACACTACAGAAGGTTAACCTTTCACTACCACACTACAGAAGGTTAACCTTTCACTACCACACTACAGAAGGTTAACCTTTCACTACCACACTACAGAAGGTTAACCTTTCACTACCACACTACAGAAGGTTAACCTTTCACTACCACACTACAGAAGGTTAACCTTTCACTACCACACTACAGAAGGTTAACCTTTCACTACCACACTACAGAAGGTTAACCTTTCACTACCACACTACAGAAGGTTAACCTTTCACTACCACACTACAGAAGGTTAACCTTTCACTGCCACACTACAGAAGGTTAACCTTTCACTACCACACTACAGAAGGTTAACCTTTCACTGCCACACTACAGAAGGTTAACCTTTCACTACCACACTACAGAAGGTTAACCTTTCACTACCACACTACAGAAGGTTAACCTTTCACTACCACACTACAGAAGGTTAACCTTTCACTACCACACTACAGAAGGTTAACCTTTCACTGCCACACTACAGAAGGTTAACCTTTCACTACCACACTACAGAAGGTTAACCTTTCACTACCACACTACAGAAGGTTAACCTTTCACTACCACACTACAGAAGGTTAACCTTTCACTACCACACTACAGAAGGTTAACCTTTCACTACCACACTACAGAAGGTTAACCCTTTCACTACCACACTACAGAAGGTTAACCTTTCACTACCACACTACAGAAGGTTAACCTTTCACTACCACACTACAGAAGGTTAACCCTTTCACTACCACACTACAGAAGGTTAACCTTTCACTACCACACTACAGAAGGTTAACCCTTTCACTACCACACTACAGAAGGTTAACCTTTCACTACCACACTACAGAAGGTTAACCTTTCACTACCACACTACAGAAGGTTAACCTTTCACTACCACACTACAGAAGGTTAACCTTTCACTACCACACTACAGAAGGTTAACCCTTTCACTACCGCACTACAGAAGGTTAACCTTTCACTACCACACTACAGAAGGTTAACCCTTTCACTACCACACTACAGAAGGTTAACCTTTCACTACCACACTACAGAAGGTTAACCTTTCACTACCACACTACAGAAGGTTAACCTTTCACTACCACACTACAGAAGGTTAACCTTTCACTACCACACTACAGAAGGTTAACCCTTTCACTACCACACTACAGAAGGTTAACCTTTCACTACCACACTACAGAAGGTTAACCCTTTCACTACCACACTACAGAAGGTTAACCCTTTCACTACCACACTACAGAAGGTTAACCTTTCACTACCACACTACAGAAGGTTAACCTTTCACTACCACACTACAGAAGGTTAACCTTTCACTACCACACTACAGAAGGTTAACCTTTCACTGCCACACTACAGAAGGTTAACCTTTCACTACCACACTACAGAAGGTTAACCTTTCACTTACCACACTACAGAAGGTTAACCTTTCACTACCACACTACAGAAGGTTAACCTTTCACTACCACACTACAGAAGGTTAACCTTTCACTACCACACTACAGAAGGTTAACCTTTCACTACCACACTACAGAAGGTTAACCTTTCACTACCACACTACAGAAGGTTAACCTTTCACTGCCACACTATAGAAGGTTAACCTTTCACTACCACACTACAGAAGGTTAACCTTTCACTACCACACTACAGAAGGTTAACCTTTCACTACCACACTACAGAAGGTTAACCTTTCACTACCACACTACAGAAGGTTAACCTTTCACTACCACACTACAGAAGGTTAACCTTTCACTACCACACTACAGAAGGTTAACCTTTCACTACCACACTACAGAAGGTTAACCTTTCACTACCACACTACAGAAGGTTAACCCTTTCACTACCACACTACAGAAGGTTAACCTTTCACTACCACACTACAGAAGGTTAACCCTTTCACTACCACACTACAGAAGGTTAACCTTTCACTACCACACTACAGAAGGTTAACCTTTCACTACCACACTACAGAAGGTTAACCCTTTCACTACCACACTACAGAAGGTTAACCTTTCACTACCACACTACAGAAGGTTAACCCTTTCACTACCACACTACAGAAGGTTAACCTTTCACTACCACACTACAGAAGGTTAACCCTTTCACTACCACACTACAGAAGGTTAACCTTTCACTACCACACTACAGAAGGTTAACCTTTCACTACCACACTACAGAAGGTTAACCCTTTCACTACCACACTACAGAAGGTTAACCTTTCACTACCACACTACAGAAGGTTAACCCTTTCACTACCACACTACAGAAGGTTAACCCTTTCACTACCACACTACAGAAGGTTAACCTTTCACTACCACACTACAGAAGGTTAACCTTTCACTACCACACTACAGAAGGTTAACCTTTCACTACCACACTACAGAAGGTTAACCCTTTCACTACCACACTACAGAAGGTTAACCTTTCACTACCACACTACAGAAGGTTAACCCTTTCACTACCACACTACAGAAGGTTAACCTTTCACTACCACACTACAGAAGGTTAACCCTTTCAC
>NC_140166.1:40477285-40509785 GCF_963971535.1 Notolepis coatsorum | reverse complement strand
CACGCTGTTATGAGGGTCGGCAATGAATCCGATCGTCTCCGGTTACTTGCCTGACAAGTAAAATGTGGAATCCGGAATCTTTTTTTCCCATCAATTTCATTCAGTCTAATCCAATGGGGTGCAGTACCATCCGGAGAGACGATAGGGGGCGGTATTCTCCCAATTCAAGCTCAGAGAGAGTGCCAGTGGTAACGTGAGGCTAGATTGATGAAATATGAATAGAAATTGCAAAAAAATTAAAATAACGATAAAGAAAAACGGCATATCTCGTTTCTGGCACTCAACGGTTGGCATGAAATAACTAATTATGCCGTGGCTGGCACTCAAAGTGTTAACCTTCACCAATGCATGTCTAACCTTAACTCTTAACCTTAACATTGACCTTAACCTGATTCGCATTACCTCTTCTATCTAATTTTAGCATTTAGCATTTTGTACGTTTTAGTTTTTGTATATTTTGTGTAGTGCACACCCACAGATCTGTTCTGTAAGATGTAGGCATTATGTACACCTCCTGGGAAGCGTGAGATTGCGTAGAACATGTGGTTCTGGGCGTCGCAGATGATTTGATGGAGTGGTATTGCTTTCTGTTGAGATAATGGAAACGCATCTGGGGAGGGTGCCTTGATGCGCACGTGGTGCCCAAGGCGGACAGTATTTCTTATTTATTTATTTATTCACTGTCATTTGCAGTGTTTGTGTATTGCTTTTATTTATTCTCAGACATCACGATGCTTCGTTGAGTCATGACTGTAAATGTAAATTATATTGTCGTATTTATTATTATTATTATTATAATTATTTAATTCCGAGGATGTCTGTAGAATCGACGTGAACGCAATCACCAATGATTTCTCCCAAATGAAGCCCTTAAAGGAAAACTCCAACATTTTGGGAAATTAGCTTATTTGCCATCTACCCTGGAGTTAGACAAGAAGATACATACCTTTTTCTTCTCTGTGCATGCAGTAGGAGTAGGAAGACGTGCACCGTTAGCCTAGCTTAGCGTCAGTCACTGGAAGTAGGTTCCTCCATTAGCCTAGTTCCAAATGTCTTCCTACTCCTACTGCATGCACAGAGAAGAAAAGGGTATGCATCTTCTTGTCTAACTCCAGGGTAGATGGCAAATAAGCTAATTTCCCAAAATGTTGAAGTGTTCCTTTAAGAACACAGGCGCACACCAGTCTGTCCGACATACGACTGCCTTTCCGCATTCGTAAATCCTGTTCGTAGCTACGAACGAATCTCAGAAAAGAAACCGTTCGATCATACCAAAATCGGCCCGAGAAGTTCGTAAGTGGAGTTACAAAGAAATTTGTTCTGACGTAAATATATTACTTATACAACACGTAAATATGTGTATGTGTATATGTGTATGTGTAATATGGCTATAGCACAACATACATTATGTACCTTTTTTCCTGTAGTCACTTAGTACTTTATTCTTTTAGTTTTTTTATGAGACTGTGTTGCACGCACGCACGCACGCACGCACGCACGCACGCACGCACGCACGCACCACGCACACACACGCACGCACTCTTCAGGGCACAGGACTGTTGTGGGAGTCAGTCCACCCAGCAGTGCATGGGTTGATTTCATGACATGATGAAGGCTTACTGTATTTTGTTTACTGCCAGACACACACGCACACACACACACACTGACAATCGTAAAAATAGTGTTTCACAATGCACGATTGACTGCCATGCCATAACTCATGTTACAACAATAGGCATTTAAGGTCACAATAGTGAGGTGTCAAAGGAGATGAAAGCAGTGTCACATCTGATGTATTTCAAGTGCTCCTGCCAGCCATGCTATAGTCCACATCCAGGTTGTTGAACGGCTTTGGCAAGAAGCCACAAATATGTGTAAATGGGAGCCTTACCAGAAACATGTCAATGGCAAGTCAGGTCAGAACTTGGCACGTTTATATAAAAAATTAAAATAAAAAAATGTATAAATGTAAGTGCAAATATTTAACCAGTTAGCCAGCCTGTTAAACAGCCTGCCAACCGCCTTACATTAATTAAAAGGATGTCTTCTGACTATAATAAAAACCTGCCCGACCTGCGTTCCAAAAAAAAAAAATGCAATAGAATGAGCCTTTATGTCAGAATAGGAAACTCGGGCGTGATCTCTTTCCGTCTGTGATGCAGTTATCCGACGTCATGTGAATAATATGGTGGCCTCGGCATGCACTGTAAACTGTACACAACATAATTACACTCAACAAAACCATCCCCGTGAGGTCGTAGGCCTAATTCCATGAACAGTCTCTCTGCATATTGTTATTGCTCAAACACCAGCCACTTAAACATAAGCCTCTTTACATTTAGCCAAAGCTTTTATTCAACACGAGTTGAATAGTAGCATAGTATAATAGTAGTATATAGACATACAGTAGTAGCATAGTACATAGGGTTGGGTACCGTTCACATTTTAACCGGTACCTGTGAATCGATACCGGTACCCAACGGTACCTTTTTTCGGTACTTTACTCTCTAAAAATGTAATCTACCTACCTCAGTTGTAAAAACATATTCCAAACTTATAATAATTGGATGGGGATGATTGGATGGGGATGTGGTAGGGATTGATGTGTGGGGTGTTTGGGGGACTGACTGTTCCGGGGGGGTTCACATGCCTTCGAGCGACATTGTACTATTGTACTTATTTTATGCCTATTCTTAAGTCTGCACGTTTACATTGCACTACTTTTATTTATTTACTGTCTTTATTTAAAAAAAATTATACTTAAATTTTTTTGTTCATTTTTTATTACAAAATACAAAGACAGAATTTACAATACAATTAAACAGACAGAAACAATAAAGAAAAAATTATAATATCAAAAAGAAAACTGAAATAAAACATGGGTTCATCAGTCATATTGTCTTTATTACCTATTCTTATGTGTGCAATTTATGCATTGTTTTTTAGTCTGTCAATTGTGTGGTGATTTTATGCCGATGTTCACTTTATACTAATTGCTGTGGGGCACTCTTGACTGCGGGTCCATGTGTGAAAAGTACTATATAGATAGTTATTCATATTTATTATTATTATATTGTAGAAATGTATGCATTGAAATGTCTGTAAAGTCTCGACGACATTGAAAATGAGGGTGACCTCAATTGTCCTTTCGAGAATAAATAAAGGTTTGAATGAATTTAATGAATAATAGTAAAAGACAGTAAGAAAGCTTTCCATTTCTTTTTTTTTGTCCATGTTTCTCCCTAGGTTTTTCTCGAGCTGGACCTCCCAACTGGGAATTTCCAACTTCTGACTGTGAAGTCATAACGCAGCATAACAGTCATAATGCAGCATAACAGTCATAACGCAGCATAACATCATAATGCAGCATAACAGTCATAACGCAGCATAACAATCATAATGCAGCATAACAGTCATAACGCAGCATAACATCATAATGCAGCATAACAGTCATAACGCAGCATAACAGTCATAATGCAGCATAACAGTCATAACGCAGCATAACATCATAATGCAGCATAACAGTCATAACGCAGCATAACAGTCATAATGCAGCATAACAGTCATAACGCAGCATAACAGTCATAACGCAGCATAACAGTCATAATGCAGCATAACAGTCATAACGCAGCATAACAGTCATAACGCAGCATAACAGTCATAATGCATCATAACAGTCATAACGCAGCATAACAGTCATAACGCAGCATAACAGTCATAACGCAGCATAACAGTCATAATGCAGCATAACAGTCATAACGCAGCATAACGGTCATAATGCAGCTTAACGGTAATAACGCAACATAACAGTCATAATGCAGCATAACAGTCATAACGCAGCATAACAGTCATAACGCAGCATAACAGTCATAATGCAGCATAACAGTCATAATGCAGCATAACAGTCATAACGCAGCATAACAGTCATAACGCAGCATAACAGTCATAATGCAGCATAACAGTCATAACGCAGCATAACAGTCATAACGCAGCATAACAGTCATAATGCAGCATAACGCAGCATAACGGTCATAATGCAGCTTAACGGTAATAACGCAGCATAACAGTCATAATGCAGCATAACAGTCATAACGCAGCATAACAGTCATAACGCAGCATAACAGTCATAATGCAGCATAACAGTCATAATGCAGCATAACAGTCATAACGCAGCATAACAGTCATAACGCAGCATAACAGTCATAACGCAGCATAACAGTCATAATGCAGCACAACAGTCATAACGCAGCATAACAGTCATAACGCAGCATAACAGTCATAATGCAGCATAACAGTCATAACGCAGCATAACAGTCATAACGCAGCATAACAGTCATAACGCAGCATAACAGTCATAACGCAGCATAACAGTCATAACGCAGCATAACAGTCATAATGCAGCATAACAGTCATAACGCAGCATAACAGTCATAACGCAGTCATAATGCAGCATAACAGTCATAACGCAGCATAACAGTCATAACGCAGCATAACAGTCATAATGCAGCATAACAGTCATAACGCAGCATAACAGTCATAACGCAGTCATAATGCAGCATAACAGTCATAACGCAGCATAACAGTCATAACGCAGCATAACAGTCATAACGCAGTCATAATGCAGCATAACAGTCATAACGCAGCATAACAGTCATAACGCAGCATAACAGTCATAATGCAGCATAACAGTCATAACGCAGCATAACAGTCATAACGCAGCATAACAGTCATAACGCAGCATAACAGTCATAACGCAGCATAACAGTCATAACGCAGCATAACAGTCATAATGCAGCATAACAGTCATAATGCAGCATAACAGTCATAACGCAGCATAACAGTCATAACGCAGCATAACAGTCATAACGCAGCATAACAGTCATAATGCAGCATAACAGTCATAATGCAGCATAACAGTCATAATGCAGCATAACAGTCATAATGCAGCACAACAGTCATAACGCAGCACAACAGTCATAACGCAGCATAACAGTCATAATGCAGCATAACAGTCATAACGCAGCATAACAGTCATAATGCAGCACAACAGTCATAACGCAGCATAACAGTCATAACGCAGCATAACAGTCATAACGCAACATAACAGTCATAATGCAGCATAACAGTCATAACGCAGCATAACAGTCATAACGCAGCATAACAGTCATAACGCAGCATAACAGTCATAATGCAGCATAACAGTCATAACGCAGCATAACAGTCATAACGCAGCATAACAGTCATAACGCAGCATAACAGTCATAACGCAGCATAACAGTCATAACGCAGCATAACAGTCATAACGCAGCATAACAGTCATAATGCAGCATAACAGTCATAATGCAGCATAACAGTCATAACGCAGCATAACAGTCATAACGCAGCATAACAGTCATAACGCAGCATAACAGTCATAATGCAGCATAGCAGTCATAATGCAGCATAACAGTCATAATGCATCATAACAGTCATAATGCAGCATAACAGTCATAACGCAGCATAACAGTCATAACGCAGCATAACAGTCATAACGCAGCATAACAGTCATAATGCAGCATAACAGTCATAACGCAGCATAACAGTCATAACGCAGCATAACAGTCATAATGCAGCATAACAGTCATAACGCAGCATAACAGTCATAACGCAGCATAACAGTCATAACGCAGCATAACAGTCATAACGCAGCATAACAGTCATAACGCAGCATAACAGTCATAACGCATAACTGTCATAACGCAGCATAACAGTCATAATGCAGCATAACAGTCATAATGCAGCATAACAGTCATAACGCAGCATAACAGTCATAATGCAGCATAACAGTCATAACGCAGCATAACAGTCATAATGCAGCATAACAGTCATAACGCAGCATAACAGTCATAATGCAGCATAACAGTCATAACGCAGCATAACAGTCATAATGCAGCATAACAGTCATAACGCAGCATAACAGTCATAACGCAGCATAACAGTCATAACGCAGCAGAACAAATTGAGTGATAACCACCGTTTGTGCAGGATGCCTCGACTGAGCAGCACATCAGTTCCTTGTTAGGCAAATATCATTGACCACGGCAGCCATTTTGCTCTCATGTCATGCTCAGATTGGGATATCTTTCCACCCGGGTTCCCACTTATGCAAAGTTCCAAAATGTTAATGTATGCAAAAGGAATCCCAACCTGGGCATGATATGAGAGCAACATGAATGTAGTGTAATTAGTTACGATTCTAGTATGTCAGGGGTTCCCGCACATTTTCTGTTTCAGAAATCCATGATCTTTTCCCCCAGACCTTAATTTCTTGACTGTAGCTGAGATATGACTGTCAACAACAAATATCACAACAACATGAAACGACAAGTAATCATTTTACATTAGACCCTGCCCAGGTCAAGGGAAAGGACATAGATTAAGGGGAGTAACACTACAACAGGGACAGGGGTGGAAGTAAAAACACATACCCTCGCGTGAATCCATGACGGCATACCTTCATATTCAACAAGACTGGTAGAGTGGCAGTGAAATGGTTAACCTTCTGCATTGTCGCAGTGAAAGGGTTAACATGTTGGTCGTGTGGCAGTGAAAGGGTTAACCGTCTGTATTGTGGCAGTGAAAGGGTTAACCCTTTGGTAGTGTGGCAGTGAAATGGTTAACCTTCTGTATTGTCGCAGTGAAAGGGTTAACACTTTGATAGTGTGGCAGTGAAAGGGTTAACCTTCTGTAGTGTGGTAGTGAAAGGGTTAACCTTCTGTATTGTCACAGTGAAAGGGTTAACCCTTTGGTAGTGTGGTAGTGAAAGGTTAACTGTCTGTAGTGTGGTAGTGAGAGGGTTAACCGTCTGTAGTGTGGCAGTGAAAGGGTAACCCTTCTGTAGTGTGGTAGTGAAAGGTTAACCTTCTGTAGTGTGGTAGTGAAAGGTTAACCTTCTGTAGTGTGGTAGTGAAAGGTTAACCTTCTGTAGTGTGGTAGTGAAAGGTTAACTGTCTGTAGTGTGGTAGTGAAAGGTTAACCGTCTGTAGTGTGGTAGTGAAAGGTTAACCTTCTGTAGTGTGGTAGTGAAAGGTTAACTGTCTGTAGTGTGGTAGTGAAAGGTTAACCGTCTGTAGTGTGGTAGTGAAAGTGTCATGTACGCAGATCTGATAATAACAACTGGAGGACGGCACATGAGCAAAAGCAGCCCCTCTCAGTAAATATGTTAAAAATCAAGGTCCCAGGTGTAGGTGAAAAAAAGACACAACACAAGACGTTTTCCAAATAGTAAATTATATATTTAAATGGAGGTAGGGGTTTAAACCTCCTCCATGGTGCACAGGGGAAAAGGTAGTGGAGGACAAACAAGACATACATGTAAGGCAACTCAAACAAACACTTAGTAGGTACGATACTACCTTGGGCCCATCCCAGGCCACCACAGCTGTGGAATCTAACCCACACTCCATGTGATAAAAATGGCACCGTGCCACACAGTGTTGTTTCTAGGCCATAGACAGCCGACACAGAAGCCTCCCCACTCCACCATAAGGCAAGTGACTTCCAGCAATGAGACTCCCGTGTGTGTGTCATCTTCCCGCTTATATTCACTCATCCCACTAACTGCCCACAGGTGTAATCAAGCAGGTGCAATCAGCTCAATCAGGAGGATGAGTGGTCTCTGGGAAGAAGAGAAGAGGCAGCATTAAAAGATGACACATCACACCACCAAGAACAACATAACCCAACTTATGATACTAATCTGATGTTCACATGGTCTCCTAATACAGTAACAATGATAATGACCAACCCACGTACGTCACAGAAAGGTTAACCGTCTGTAGTGTGGTAGTGAAAGGTTAACCTTCTGTAGTGTGGTAGTGAAAGGTTAACCGTCTGTAGTGTGGTAGTGAAAGGTTAACCGTCTGTAGTGTGGTAGTGAAAGGTTAACCTTCTGTAGTGTGGTAGTGAAAGGTTAACCTTCTGTAGTGTGGTAGTGAAAGGGTAACCCTTCTGTAGTGTGGTAATGAAAGGGTTAACCTTCTGTAGTGTGGTAGTGAAAGGTTAACCGTCTGTAGTGTGGTAGTGAAAGGTTAACCCTTCTGTAGTGTGGCAGTGAAAGGGTAACCCTTCTGTAGTGTGGCAGTGAAAGAGTAACCCTTCTGTAGTGTGGCAGTGAAAGGTTAACTGTCTGTAGTGTGGCAGTGAAAGGGTTAACCTTATGTAGTGTGGTAGTGAAAGGTTAACCTTCTGTAGTGTGGTAGTGAAAGGTTAACCGTCTGTAGTGTGGTAGTGAAAGGTTAACCTTCTGTAGTGTGGTAATGAAAGGGTAACCCTTCTGTAGTGTGGTAGTGAAAGGGTTAACCTTATGTAGTGTGGTAGTGAAAGGTTAACCTTCTGTAGTGTGGTAGTGAAAGGGTTAACCTTATGTAGTGTGGTAGTGAAAGGTTAACCTTCTGTAGTGTGGTAGTGAAAGGTTAACCGTCTGTAGTGTGGTAGTGAAAGGTTAACCGTCTGTAGTGTGGTAGTGAAAGGTTAACCGTCTGTAGTGTGGTAGTGAAAGGTTAACCTTCTGTAGTGTGGTAGTGAAAGGTTAACCGTCTGTAGTGTGGTAGTGAAAGGTTAACCGTCTGTAGTGTGGTAGTGAAAGGTTAACCGTCTGTAGTGTGGTAGTGAAAGGTTAACCGTCTGTAGTGTAGTAGTGAAAGGGTTAACCGTCTGTAGTGTGGTAGTTTCAAGTTTCTTTAATAGTTGTCATACAGAAGTACAGAATACTTTCATACAAAATGCTTCTTACTGTTACGCTCCAGAGACTGTGCTAGACAAGATAGTATCAAATAACATAGTATAGCATGTAATTTAGAAGAAGAAAATGAGGTCACAGTGTTCGGTATAGACATATGTACAATGTTCTGAGTTACCATATAATATACAATACTATGCAGTGTACTAATGTACAGTACTATATAGTGCAAAGCAGAAATGGGATGAGGTACAATTTAGGTACAATTTACAGTAAGGTGTACGAGTTGTAGTGCAATCCTTCATCAATACATATAAAGTGTGGGGAGTGGGTGCTACAGTGTGTTTGTTTAAAGTGGGTGTGTGCTATAAGGTGTGTGGAGTGGGTGCTACAGTGTGTCTGTTTAAAGTGAGTGTGTGCGTGTGGATGTGTGTGCTATGTGCGTTTGGTGGTTGTTGTTGTGTAGTGTTCATTGTTCGTTTAGCAGTCTGATGGCCTGGGGATAGAAGCTTCTTCTGAGTCTTTCTGTGCTCGCCTTGAGACTCCGGTATCGCTTGCCTGACCGCAGCAGTTCAAAGAGGCAGTTGTTCGGGTGACTGGAGTCTTTAATGATTCTCTTAGCCTTGCCCTTGCAACGCTTGTTGTAAATGTTCTGGAGGGTGGGGAGCCCCCCTCCAATTGTGCGTTCGGCTGAACGTGTCACTCTTTGTAGTCTGCTTCGGTCTTGTGCAGTGCTATTCCCAAACCAGGAGGTGATGTTGCCAGTCAAGATGCTCTCTATTGTACATGAGTAGAAGTTCTTAAGGATCTTCTGACTGACTTGGAACTTCCTTAGGCGCCTGAGGAAGTAGAGGCGTTGTCGTGCCTTCTTCACAACACTGTCAATGTGTGTGGTCCATGTCAAGTCCTCGGATATGTAGGCTCCGAGGTACTTAAAGCTGTTGACTCTCTCAACCGGTGCCCCGTCGATGCTGAGGGGGCTGTAGTCCTTGACCCCCGACCTCCTGAAGTCTACAATCATCTCCTTTGTTTTGCTGACGTTCAGGGAGAGGCTGTTTTCCTGGCACCATCCCGCCAGGACCTTGACCTCTTCCAGGTAGGCCCTCTCGTCGTTGGCAGAGATCAGGCCCACCACCACTGTGTCGTCAGCAAATTTGATGATTGTATTGCTACTCCGCTGAGCCACACAGTCGTGTGTGTACAGGGAGTAGAGGAGGGGACTCAGAACACAGCCCTGGGGGGCCCCTATGTTGAGGGTGATGGATGAGGTTAACCGTCTGTAGTGTGGCAGTGAAAGGTTAACCGTCTGTAGTGCGGTAGTGAAAGGTTAACCGTCTGTAGTGTGGCAGTGAAAGGTTAACCGTCTGTAGTGTGGTGGTGAAAGGTTAACCTTCTGTAGTGTGGCAGTGAAAGGTTAACTGTCTGTAGTGTGGCAGTGAAAGGTTAACCGTCTGTAGTGTGGTAGTGAAAGGTTAACCGTCTGTAGTGTGGCAGTGAAAGGTTAACCGTCTGTAGTGCGGTAGTGAAAGGTTAACCGTCTGTAGTGTGGCAGTGAAAGGTTAACCGTCTGTAGTGTGGTAGTGAAAGGTTAACCGTCTGTAGTGTGGTAGTGAAAGGTTAACCGTCTGTAGTGTGGTAGTGAAAGGTTAACCGTCTGTAGTGTGGCAGTGAAAGGTTAACCGTCTGTAGTGCGGTAGTGAAAGGTTAACCGTCTGTAGTGTGGCAGTGAAAGGTTAACCGTCTGTAGTGTGGTAGTGAAAGGTTAACCTTCTGTAGTGTGGCAGTGAAAGGTTAACCGTCTGTAGTGTGGCAGTGAAAGGTTAACCGTCTGTAGTGTAGTAGTGAAAGGTTAACCGTCTGTAGTGTGGCAGTGAAAGGTTAACCGTCTGTAGTGCGGTAGTGAAAGGTTAACCGTCTGTAGTGTGGCAGTGAAAGGTTAACCGTCTGTAGTGTGGTGGTGAAAGGTTAACCTTCTGTAGTGTGGCAGTGAAAGGTTAACTGTCTGTAGTGTGGCAGTGAAAGGTTAACCGTCTGTAGTGTGGTAGTGAAAGGTTAACCGTCTGTAGTGTGGCAGTGAAAGGTTAACCGTCTGTAGTGCGGTAGTGAAAGGTTAACCGTCTGTAGTGTGGCAGTGAAAGGTTAACCGTCTGTAGTGTGGTAGTGAAAGGTTAACCGTCTGTAGTGTGGTAGTGAAAGGTTAACCGTCTGTAGTGTGGTAGTGAAAGGTTAACCGTCTGTAGTGTGGCAGTGAAAGGTTAACCGTCTGTAGTGCGGTAGTGAAAGGTTAACCGTCTGTAGTGTGGCAGTGAAAGGTTAACCGTCTGTAGTGTGGTAGTGAAAGGTTAACCTTCTGTAGTGTGGCAGTGAAAGGTTAACCGTCTGTAGTGTGGCAGTGAAAGGTTAACCGTCTGTAGTGTAGTAGTGAAAGGTTAACCGTCTGTAGTGTGGCAGTGAAAGGTTAACTGTCTGTAGTGTGGCAGTGAAAGGTTAACCGTCTGTAGTGTGGTAGTGAAAGGTTAACTGTCTGTAGTGTGGTAGTGAAAGGTTAACCGTCTGTAGTGTGGCAGTGAAAGGGTTAACCGTCTGTAGTGCGGTAGTGAAAGGTTAACCGTCTGTAGTGTGGCAGTGAAAGGTTAACCGTCTGTAGTGTGGTAGTGAAAGGTTAACCGTTAAGGTTAAGATGGTGGAGGTAAACGGTACCCTATCCCCCCCCCTCACAGTGAGCTGTGGTGTTCCACAAGGAAGCATACTAGGACCGCTACTGTTCCTAATTTATGCAAATGACATGTCGTCAGCTTGTGACTGCAACTTGTTCCTGTTTGCGGACGACTCAGCCCTGCTGGTCTCTGACAAGAACAAGTTACAGGTTGAAAAAACCCTCAGCTCGGAACTAGGCAGAATCTGCATATGGCTCGCTGATAACAAACTATCATTACACATGGGCAAAACAGAGTCCATTCTCTTCGGTTCAAATAACAAACTCAGCAAGACCGACGGCTTCTCAGTTACAGTGGGTGACAATATTGTCACAAGGAAAGATGAAATTACCTACCTGGGTTCCATCCTAGAGGCTAATCTCTCCTGTGACAAAATGGCATCCAATGTAATAAAAAAAGTCAACCAACGAACTCGATTCTTGTACCGGATCTCCTCTCTGGTAAACAAGAACACCCTGAAGACTCTGGCAGGAGCACTCATTCAGGGGTACTACGACTATGCTTGCACCTCATGGTACCAAAGCACCTCAAAGGCGCTAAAAACAAAATTACAAACATCTCAAAACAAACTGGTCAGACTACTGCTTGACCTTACTCCTAGAACCCACCTCACCCCTGCCCACTTTGACAACCTAGGATGGCTTAGAGTAGACGACAGAGTACAACAACTTGCAATGGGCCTGGTCTACAAGATACACTACACGACCAAGGTACCCATGTACATGTCAAAATACTTCCCAAAGGTCAGTGAATACCACGATCACAACACCAGAGGGAGCTCCACAAATCATGTTAAACCCAGATTCGGCTCAAATAAGGGACTAAACACGTTTCGCAATTATGCCACATCAATGTGGAACGCCCTACCCAAAGCTGTAAAGGAATGTGGATCACTACCCACTTTCAAAACCTCTCTCAAGGGACACCTACGGGAGACTGCAATTCAACACTGGCCCCTGTAAATATCCTAACCCAACCCCCTCCAATGTACAGTCATTTACCTAGTATGGTTTTGTCAATAGTTCAATGTACAATTGTGTTTGTTTGTACAGTGTCTCCTCCCCCCCCCCCCTCAATGTACAGTGTTACTTGTTTATACAGTGTGCCCCCCGCCCCCCCCCCCCCCAACCACCTCCAATGTAAATTACCCAGTATGGTTGTCAATATCCCAATGTACCCAACCCCCCCCACCCAACCTCCTCCAATGTACAGTTTCTACGTCAAATGTATATACTCCCTTTTCTTGACTCCTTCTGTATCACAAACAGTACTGTATTTGCAAATCTGGTATGTCATAAATGTATAGATGTAGCAGTACTGACTATCTGTATGTCATGTATGTCATATATGTCTATATGAATTGAAAATGGGGGACCCTGATGGAAACAAGACAAACGTCTTTCTCAGGTCTGCATCCCCTTAACAATTGTATGTATTGAGCCGTACTGTATTGTACCCATTCTGCAATCTGTTAAATAAAGTTTTCATTCATTCATTCATTCAACCTTCTGTAGTGTGGCAGTGAAAGGTTAACTGTCTGTAGTGTGGCAGTGAAAGGTTAACCGTCTGTAGTGTGGTAGTGAAAGGTTAACCGTCTGTAGTGTGGCAGTGAAAGGTTAACCGTCTGTAGTGCGGTAGTGAAAGGTTAACCGTCTGTAGTGTGGCAGTGAAAGGTTAACCGTCTGTAGTGTGGTAGTGAAAGGTTAACCGTCTGTAGTGTGGTAGTGAAAGGTTAACCGTCTGTAGTGTGGTAGTGAAAGGTTAACCGTCTGTAGTGTGGCAGTGAAAGGTTAACCGTCTGTAGTGCGGTAGTGAAAGGTTAACCGTCTGTAGTGTGGCAGTGAAAGGTTAACCGTCTGTAGTGTGGTAGTGAAAGGTTAACCTTCTGTAGTGTGGCAGTGAAAGGTTAACCGTCTGTAGTGTGGCAGTGAAAGGTTAACCGTCTGTAGTGTGGTAGTGAAAGGTTAACCGTCTGTAGTGTGGCAGTGAAAGGTTAACTGTCTGTAGTGTGGCAGTGAAAGGTTAACCGTCTGTAGTGTGGTAGTGAAAGGTTAACTGTCTGTAGTGTGGTAGTGAAAGGTTAACCGTCTGTAGTGTGGCAGTGAAAGGGTTAACCGTCTGTAGTGTGGCAGTGAAAGGTTACCCTATTGTAGTGTGGTAGTGAAAGGGTTAACCGTCTGTAGTGTGGCAGTGAAAGGGTAACCCGTCTGTAGTGTGGTAGTGAAAGGTTAACCTTCTGTAGTGTGGCAGTGAAAGGGTAACCCTTCTGTAGTGTGGTAGTGAAAGGTTAACCTTCTGTAGTGTGGTAGTGAAAGGGTTAACCGTCTGTAGTGTGGCAGTGAAAGGGTAACCCTTCTGTAGTGTGGTAGTGAAAGGGTAACCCTTCTGTAGTGTGGTAGTGAAAGGGTAACCCTTCTGTAGTGTGGCAGTGAGAGAGTTAAAGCCTCACCTCCTCCATCTGTTGTCCAGGGTGGGCCAGTAGCCAGGTCCCGGGCCCCGTCTCCAGCAGGGAGCAGTGACAGAAGCCCACGCTGCCGGTCCACAGCGAGTCGGTGACCTCGCTGCGGCCCTCGCCCAGGTCCCACAGGCACACCCGCATGTCCCGGCCCTGGCTGCTCCAGTGGGGGAGAGATATGCAGGTTGTAGAAGAATGTAAACAAGAGTACATGATAAAAAAAATGATATTTTCTAAATAGAGTCTGCACACTGGATAATGTTGCCATGAACATTTACTTGTATTACCAAGAGCATGGGCTCGAAACATCACACATGGTGGTAATCATCAGTGTTGTAATGCTGATTTTCAGGACTCGTGACTCGACTTGGACTCGAGCATTGACTGCATTTGGACTCGAAGGTGTAGACTCGGACTCGGACTTGTTACTTGATAAATACCAGTTTTCTTTTGTAATAGGCCCTAATCATTTAGCATCAGATATATTACTATTGTGTCACAAAGTAAATAAACTCCCTTTGAAACGGTGACCGCTGTGTCATTTATGTTTCTTTATTTGTATGTCAGCTCTTTGAGTGCCAGAGTGGAGTGGACTCAACCTTGGACTGGGACTGGGACTCGGGTAATAGGGACTCGACTCTGGCTCTTCTTTGGTGACTCGGACTCGAACACTGGGGACTCGAGACTCGACTCGGACTCAAGATTTAGTGACTCGACTACATCACTGGTGGTAATACAAATAAATATTCATGGGAGCGTCTAGTGTGCAGAAATGTGTTTTTTTTGGTCCAGCACCTAGTATTCATTCTATGGATGTGTATCTTGTCGCAAAACAAGAGTCCATTCTCCCTGTAGACCCACCTGATAAGGGCCTCTCTGGACTGCAGTGTGTCGAGCCAGAGGACAGACTTCCCCGAATGACCTTCTAGAACCTTCTCAGCCCTCCTGCTGTTCAGGTTCCACACGTGGATGGCACCCTCGCCCGACCTGTAAGAGGGCTCACACACGACCGCTTTAGGGCTGTAAGAGGCCTCACACACGACCGCTTTAGGGCTGTAAGAGGCCTCACACACGACCGCTTTAGGGCTGTAAGAGGCCTCACACACGACCGCTTTAGGGCTGTAAGAGGCCTCACACACGACCGCTTTAGGGCTGTAAGAGGCCTCACACACGACCGCTTTAGGGCTGTAAGAGGCCTCACACACGACCGCTTTAGGGCTGTAAGAGGCCTCACACACGACCGCTTTAGGGCTGTAAGAGGCCTCACACACGACCGCTTTAGGGCTGTAAGAGGGCTCACACACGACCGCTTTAGGGCTGTAAGAGGCCTCACACACGACCGCTTTAGGGCTGTAAGAGGCCTCACACACGACCGCTTTAGGGCTGTAAGAGGCCTCACACACGACCGCTTTAGGGCTGTAAGAGGCCTCACACACGACCGCTTTAGGGCTGTAAGAGGCCTCACACACGACCGCTTTAGGGCTGTAAGAGGCCTCACACACGACCGCTTTAGGGCTGTAAGAGGGCTCACACACGACCGCTTTAGGGCTGTAAGAGGCCTCACACACGACCGCTTGGGTCTTACTGTGGAATTAAGGAATATCAAAATAAAAGCATACGTTGTTGAACTTGATCATACATATTTATTAGAAAATGTAATTACAGCACTATGTTATCAATACACATTTACAAAACAAGGCATATTTAGCCAAAATATGTTGCCAGAACAAAAAAACATTATTTTTTTTTTACTTTCCAATGTAAGTACAATTTGGGTCGCGACCCGTAGTTTGAGAACCACTGGTTTAGGGCAATGAGGAAGGGGAACATAGGGAGATTACAAAACTGTTCAGAAGGGGTGAACTGGAGAGAACGTCTCACCCAGAGAAGAGCAGAGGGGGGTCCCCTCCACAGCAGCTGAAGTGCAGGGCGTTGAGAGGGGCGCCGGCCCCCCGCAGGGTGTAGATGGGGGACGGGGCGGGACGAGACATCGGCGGACCACTCAGCGGGACGAGACGTCAGCAGGACACACTGCAGGACAGAGATTGGTCGCAATTTTACAAAACGCAGTTCAGATTGGAGTTTGGGCTCGAGTCAACGTTTCCTCACCGAGAGCCGCGCAAAGAGTGACGGGCTAAGAGAGATGGGCTAAGAGAGACAAGAGAGTCGGGCTACGAGAGACAAGAGAGACGGGCTAAGAGAGACAAGAGAGATGGGCTAAGAGATACAAGAGTGACGGGCTAAGAGAGACAAGAGAGACGGGCTAAGAGAGACAAGAGAGATGGGCTAAGAGAGACAAGAGAGTCGGGCTACGAGAGACAAGAGAGACGGGCTAAGAGAGACAAGAGAGACGGGCTAAGAGATACAAGAGTGACGGGCTAAGAGAGACAAGAGAGACGGGCTAAGAGAGACAAGAGAGACGGGCTAAGAGATACAAGAGTGACGGGCTAAGAGAGACAAGAGAGACGGGCTAAGAGAGACAAGAGAGACGGGCTAAGAGATACAAGAGTGACGGGCTAAGAGAGACAAGAGAGACGGGCTAAGAGAGACAAGAGAGACGGGCTAAGAGATACAAGAGTGACGGGCTAAGAGTGACGGGCTAAGAGAGACGGGCTAAGAGTGACGGGCTAAGAGAGACAAGAGTGTTGGGCTAAGAGTGATGGGCTAAGAGAGACGGGCTAAGAGTGACGGGCTAAGAGAGACAAGAGTGTTGGGCTAAGAGTGACGGGCTAAGAGAGACGGGCTAAGAGTGACGGGCTAAGAGAGACAAGAGTGTTGGGCTAAGAGTGACGGGCTAAGAGTGACGGGCTAAGAGAGACGGGCTAAGAGTGACGGGCTAAGCCATTTACATACAGTACAGGATTAGAAACGCGAGCCGTTCCAGATTTGCCCGATTCATACGAGAGGAATAGTGCGACAGATAACAACGTCGGCCTCGGCCTAACTCATCTTTAGAGGCCTATTCATCCCTAAAAACAATAAGCGAAGGCGTATTGTCGAAAAGGCTGAGGCTATTTGTTTTAGCCTTGAAAGTCTTTACAAACGTCAACCGGCAATCAGACGGATGTGTCTGATGCCGTATCTACTTTCTCTATTGTAAATAGCTAGAAGCCCCGTGGCAGTTGGGTGCAGCAGCAGCAGCAGCCAGCAGCGCAACAAGGCTCTGTGTCTCTCTCTCTCTCTCTCTGCATCTCTTCCTCCTTCTAGGCTACATGATAACACCTCTCTTAGTCAATACGTCATAAATCACGGCCCGACCTGACAGCTTAATTACCGTCAACACCGACAGAGATTCAGGATTTTTCACTCCGCCTCCGATTCAACAGCCGTTTGTCCCAGAGGCAGGCAGCAGTTGTGGGGCTTTTATGCATCGCGGTGGAAATACAGCCCCACCGCAAGTATGCCGAGAGGAAGTGATGTGTCAATGTCACATCATCACACAGACGCACACAAGAGACTTGACTGACTCGCTGTTATTGGCTTCATATTATATAGACAGCGGAGCCGGAAGAACAAGAGAGAAACGTGAGACCAGGCTTAGGCTTGCTTTATCCCCCGTGTTAAATAAAAGGAATACTAGGCCAATATATGCTACATTTTTAGAGGGGGGGCGGGGATCATATTAGTTTATGACCTCTACCCTTCTTCTACCGAATGCCAGTTCGGACGCCTCTTCTTCTCTTCCTGGTCGTAACCCCTTTGCCCCCTGCGATCGGCGCACACGCTGAAACCGGAGCCTGAGGTATTCGGGGAGCAGCTCATTTCAGGAGGTTAGTGGTTAAATTGTCCATGTTAATCTGTGAAGCGAAGAAACGCACCACTGGGCCAGCCTTCCCAATTAAGGACAGGGCACCCGCAGTCTAAATGTCTCCACAAAGGACACAGTCATCGCTCCCGTTCTACTATCCCATTACCGCTACAGACAGACGGACACCACCACCACCACCACCGCCGCTCGGGGGAAGCGACTTGAGGAGCCACTGGAGAAAGGCAAAGCGTGTCCCCCCCCCCCCCCCCCGAAAGTCACTGCATCATACCTGACATAACTAACCGGATAACCCTCACTGACTAAGCACTGTACTATTTTAGCATGAAGAAGAAAATGGCTAAAAAACGTCAACGGTGTTTTGTGAAGGTCCATTAGTTAAGCCGCGCTTGTCCTGAATGGGTGGGTAGGCTGCATTCCTCAGCCAGAGCTGTGTGTGTGTGTGTGTGTGACAGGGAAGGCTCAACCTGATAACAGGTGGATTAAGGAACCCTTATTGTCCTCCTGCAGTAGGGCCCTGTATGGAGCTCTCAGAGCCTGGCATGCAGGCAGGAGGAGGCAGTCTGGAACTGGCTGCTTTTCACTGAGTAAACACCGTGGCTTGAAAACATTCCTCCAGTGATCAGGGCTACGTGTCAATCAAAGCCCAGAGGAGTGACTGACAAGGACATTTTGGACAGTGGGACAATGTCACCGTGTGGAAGGGGGGGGGCGACCACCACCAGCCTGCATCACTGTTCCACCACTACTTCCTCGCTCGACTGTCCCCTCTCTCTCTCCCCGTTGTCTGGCGTCAGCATTTCCAGCGCCTGAGTTGCCCCCAACAATGGGGCTGTTGTGGGGGGCTGTTAGCGAGTCACAGGCGAACCCGAATACAAACACACAGGCGACTGCGGCAGGCCAAAACAGCGGGCAAATAAACAAGCTGGTGGCAGGATGTCAGTCAAAGCTATTCGCGGAGACACTTGAATTGTTTCACGCTTAACCTGGAGAGGCGACCAAGCAAACAAGAAGGCACTCCTAGGGCCGGGGGGGGGGGCTGCGGCCGGTCACACACATCTGATCCATATCAAAACACATCGCATCTCATTCCTGAAGAGGGAGCTGGATTGCATGTGATTCTGTAGACAAAAAGATTCTCAAGGACTTTCAGTGGTTAAAAAAAAAAAAAAAAAAAAAATGTTCCCGTCCATAATCTCCTCAAACCCTGTGCTCCCTCCCGCCAGTTTTAATAAACCTAAGTACCTTTCAAAAAGTGATTGAGCAACAGATAACCATAAAACCAGCGGGTCAGTGCGTTTTTCGCCAGGCAGAGCGGCCTTGTTCAGGGTTACAGAAATCACATCGGGGCTCCTCTTATTAAACATGTCCACAGAAGAATCTAAAGAAATGACCCAATGGGGGTAACTGGCCGAGGGCTAATTAAATCTGTACGGGCGGACGGAGCACAATAAATCAAGACTGGCTGCCTAATATACTTGAGCTGGTTCTGGGAGCCAGTGGGAAGAAGAGGCAGAGGGAGAGGATCGAGGCTCCTGCTGGCCCGGTAACAGATAAGACAGCTCTGGGGGTAATCTGACTCTAAGTCTGTGGATAAAGGCAGTTTGTCTCTTCTTGGGCCCGTCCGTCCACACCTGCCGGGTAATTAGGCCTAATTATGAGAGAGAGGTCCGCTTCCCCTTCATGTTATTAAATAAGAGCCAGCCTCGCCGGCCAGGCATCTCTCAACACCAGCAAGGGGCTGGCGACCTTCAGATCAAACGCAGCCCACTATCTGTGCCCCCCCCCACCCCCCGCCCCTCCTCGGCCTTGCTACGCATAATATGATGACTAGGGAGGGCTTGGGGAGACTACTCGTTATGATATGGGGGGGGGGGGGGCGCGGCTGTCCACATTCCTTGCCTGGTTCTTTTGGAGTTGGTATCATGTGATAGGCAGCTACCCACCTGAGCTGCCCCCCCCCCTGTCATATTCTGCCATTCATAAGAGCGGGAGGGTGGGACACGCTGATCACAGGGAGGTTGTTATTATTATAGAGAGGCTATATAATGCCAACCAGCTTCTCACAGAAGCCATTACAGGAAGCATGGGATCCAGAGAGAGATCAGCCGCTCCGATACCGTCGGCCGTCAAATAGGACATTTGAGCCACGTGATGAAAAACCAAAAAGCAGCTTAGATATTTCAAAAGCGTACATTCTAGAGAGGTCCGGCCTGTGGGAAGGTAGAGGCGCAGGTTATCAATCCAGAAATACTACTACCTCACCTCCGCAGCGGCTTCGCTGGGGAACCGGAGCAGCTTTGTGGCTTTTCCAAGTCACACCATAGACCACCACACCACTTCCGGGATTCTGAAATCATGGGGGAGAGAAAATTAATGAATGTGGATGAGAGCCTTGACATTGAGTGGTTGTAGCTACGGCTGTGGTGGGGTGCGGGAGACATGATCCAATAGACTTTTATACGCCTGAGTCTCGTGAACATGGCGCGACCAATCCCAAGCCGATCGCCACTTTCTCGGCCGAGCTATAGTCGCTTTTTTGCACCTACTCCCGAACTACGCATGCGCAGATTAACCACGGAGTCTAGGTTAATCAATCTGCGCATGCGTAGGCCGAGAAAGTGCCGATCGACTTGGGATTGGTCGCGCCGTGTTCACGAGACTCAGGCGTATAAAAGTGTATTGGATCATGTCTCCAGCATCCCCACAGCCGTAGCTACAACCACTTAATGTGTCGGCTCTCATCCACATTCATTCATTTTCTCCCCCCGCTCTCTCCTCCATGAGCTCAATGTAACACAGAAGTGCAGTGGTCCATACCTCGGATATTACTCACTCTGCCCTTTTTATCGGAACTAACCGGCCTTATCTGGAGTTTCCCCATCTCCTCCGCCTCTCCGAGGGGAGAGCGCTTCCAGCTCCGACCATTAGTCAGCCTTTGTGCCCCGCGTGACCCTCTCTCCCAATAATACAGATTCTCGCCGAGGAGGAAACCGAGGTGGTGAATGGAGAGAGCGGGGGTCCATTATATAAAAGTGCAGTTAGATAAACAAGGCAGGAAGTGGCGAGGGACACACGCCCTTTATTGTGTGACGGAGCGAGCGAGCGCAGGGCCCGGCGGCAGGGGGGGGTATCTGCGCTGGACAAACAGCCCCCAGTGTGTCAGATAGGGATTTGAAGTCAGACACAAGTGTGTGCCCACACCCACTGTCACTCACAGCAGCGGTGAGGGGGAAGAGGTCGCATTGTTCGCGTCCACGGCGTGAATGCTGCGCAGGGGCCGAGGCAGATAAGGGCTCAATGCCTCTGGCTCTCTCACCGAGGCAGGTCTCTGTGATGGAGCACAGTTGTCAGTGTTGTCGGGTCCTGATTTAGGAGGTCCTATAGCTGTGGCCCAACAGGTAACTGTGGCCTCCTTATCTGTTTGTATTATCACTCGGCTATTTCCTCTACTAGGTGATTTACCAGGACACTTCTTGGAAGATAAAGAGACACACGAGAGGCTTGGCAGATCATGCGTCATCACATGTCACCAGGACATCCAGGACACTGGTTCTCAAATGTTTTCATCATGTCATGGGAAATTGATGGCCCCCACGTTCGATAGGACTTTGTCCCGGGGACCCCCAAGTTAGGGATGGGTACCGAATCCAGTACTTTTAAGGGTACCGACCGAATCACGTCGGTACTACCGAGTACCGATTCACATGAGATCCACCGGTGCCACATTTCGGTACTGTAAAAAAAATTGTTGTTTTGTCCGATGACGTCAACGTTTCGTTTTAACCGCAAAACGAAACCTATGAAGTGTGCCGCAACGTTCAAGTCAACATTCACGCGCACAATACACGCTTACCTAGGATTTGACTTGATTCAACAACAACAAAGCAGTCGGGGCAATGGCAAACCGAAAACGGTCGCAAGTGTGGTTACTGGTTACAAAGCTAGATGCAGACAACGCTTGCGGCAATATTATATATATTAACAAATTGTTCTAAATAAATGATGATAATAAATCATTTGTAGTTTGGACACATTTTCACAACTGAGATAGGTAGATTACATTTTTAGTGACTAAAGTACAGAAAAGGGGTACCGTTGGGTACCGGTATCGATTCACAGTAGGGCTGACCTTCGAATTTTTTTTTGGCAATCGAAGCTTCGGGGCCGAGCTTCGATTTTAATTTGAAGCTTCGAATTAAAAAAAAATTTATTAATACGTTTTTTCTTTTTTATAATTTCTTTTTTTTTTATCTTATGTTGTGGGACTTGTACAGCACTTTGGTAAACTTTGTTTTTAAATGTGCTCTATAAATAAAGTGGATTGGCTTAATGAATTAAGTAGCCCCTTTCGTAACTGTGACGCAGCCAACACAGTGTGATTTAATTCAAGGTGGATCGCTGTTGTCGTTTGAACAACTTCAGATTTCATGGGAACTACCAATCCCCCAAATCAAGAATGTTTAAGATGAATGAAGTAAGATTTTGATTATTTGAAATATGGCCTGTGTAGACTAAACTATGCACAGAAGGTCCGGATTCTACATGGTCCGGCAATGTATACCTTGTAGACTCCACTACAGACCAATTATCAGTGAATGTTCATGCATTTTTAAGAAGGGCTACTTCCACAAAAAAACAAAGAATTCACCGAAACATCTCAGTAGCACCTTATCTAAATGTTCTATTTCATATATGGATATTCATATTTATTTATGTATTGCATGCATTTCTACATTTTATTTCCTATTTTGTTTATTCATCCCAGTATCTTTCTTTCTTATGTGTGGAATTCTACAAGGCATTTACATTTAGTCATTTAGCTGACGCTAAATTACAAGTTCTGTACGACAGGTCATCAGGAAGGATACAACTCTATCAGCTGAGTAACAATATTCATCAAAGTGTTGCGTGTTACAGTGTAGGTTAGTTTATTAGGACAAGTGCATGACAGTAAGGTTAGTTAGGGTTAGATTTTTTTTTATTTTTATTTTTTTATTTTATTTCAGATAATGGTTGAAGAAGTGCGTCTTTAGTCGACGGCGAAAGATTGGATGGGATTCGGCTGTCCTAACTGGGGTGGGTAGTTCATTCCACCATTGTGGGGCAAGGACTGAGAATAGGCGTGTAGGTGGTGTATATGTGTTTGAGGATGATATCCTTCAAACAGGCAATAGTGATGATATAATTTGGGCAGTGCTGAGCTGGGTTACTTTCCTCCAGTGTATTTGTCCCCCGGCCCCACCCAATGGCCCCATGCACACACACACACACACACACATACACACACACACACACACTCACAAACACACACACACACACACCGAAGTAAAAAAAAAAAGTAAAAAAAAAAATTGAATTTTTTTTTTGAAAAAAGAATTTATATATATATATTTTTTTTTTAAACTTCGATTTTTTTTTTAATGTTCGAAGCTTGTGCCATCGAACGAAGCTTCGAAGCTTCGAAGTATTTAAGACAGCCCTAATTCACAGGTACCGGTATCAGTTCAAATGTGAACGGTACCCAACCCTACCCCAGCCCCAACTGTAGATGTGATTTAGTCCAGAATTCCATAACTGTCTCTCCTGTAGGTGGGGAGAAAAAAAGAGGATAAGAGTGAAACCTATGATCGGATCTGGTCGATTAATCGGGTTTCAATCACAATCGTAAAAACAAGATAATCAAGGTAAAATGACTATTGTACCGATTATTGTGTTGCTCTCATTTTGTCTCGTGTTGTAAATGCAGCGCACCCTTCCTTCACAACAGCGCGCTCCACCCCTCCCCCCAAACAGTAGTTTCAGCTCGTGTTGAGGGAGGAGAGAGAGGCATGGCGCATTTCTTCAGTTATTTTGTAGATGATGACAGAAAGGCAGCCTTTGGTGATTATGATTTCTGCCATAATCGAGCAGCCCCAACTCCATCACAGCTAGGGATGGGAATTGATAGGATTTTATCGATACGATTCCATTATCGATTCTGCTTATCGATTCGATTCTTTATCGATACCCTTATCGATACCTGATCAATTTATAATTTACATAAATAAATTGGAAATGCAACAGAACTACATTTACATTTACATTTAGTCATTTAGCTGACGCTTTTATCCAAAGCGACTTACAAGTTCTGTACGACAAGCCATCAGGAAGGGCACAACTCTATCAGCTGAGCAACAATGTTCATCAAAGTGTTGAGTGCTACAGTGTAGGTTAGTTTATTAGGACAAGTGTATGACAGTACGGTTAGTTAGGGTTAGATATATTTTTTTTTATTCAGATAATGGTTGAAGAAGTGCGTCTTTAGTCGACGGCGAAAGATTGGACGTGATTCGGCTGTCCTAACTGGGGTGGGTAGTTTATTCCACCATTGTGGGGCAAGGACTGAGAATAGGCGACTTCTCTTTGATGACCCTCCCGGAGCTTGGATAGGAGTAGGTCTGAGGCGGCCAGAAGATGCAGAGCGTAGGGGTCTAAGCTGGTTAGAATAACAACATGCAACTTGACATTTCTGATTGTCATTTATTGTTGAGCCCCCATGTCAGAAAAATACAAAAACTGTAAAAAATAAAACATTAACTATAGCCTACACTTAAATAAAATAATGTATTTGAGATTCTCTTAAAATGTATTTATTTTTTTATTCTTAAACTAATTTAATCTATTGAATAACAGGTCGTTATTCCTCTGAGACTGACTTCTGTCTCACACACACACACACACACACACACACACACACACACACACACACAGAGCTCCCTCCCCGGGCCCCTGTCCTATAAGGTATTGGCTTGTGTTGCTACACGGACACATTTGTATGTTGCACCACCTCGGTACTTCCTGGCTTACAGTGTACAGACTTGTAAACAAACACTCCGCCTCTTATTATATGTGAACTAAAGAGTACAAGGTTTACACAACAGCCCCCACCTGCTGTTTTATTGTATTTGTACCTGTACTATCCGCTGTCAGCTGTTTATCTCTCTTTGTGAGCTTGATTAAATAGCGTTAGCTCACGTTACCTAGCGTTAGCTCCGCGGCTAATTTGAGCTCACCCTGAACTAAATCAATGACTAGGTTCTAAAGCATTCAAGTAGTTTTCACTGCACATAGAAGTAGCCAAACAGCGGGAGCATTTCGGGAGCATATTACCAAAACCCAGGCAATTTCGAGCCCTTAAGGAATCAAATAGAGTCTGCCATGGCTACATGCTAACGTTATTGCGCAACTGTAGGAAAAACCTGGCAGCGATAAGGGAATTGAAAGTCACGGGAGCCACACGGTTCCAGGCATCGGCCAATTATTTGGTTTTCGATTCCCATCCCTAATCACAGCTCTGTCTCTACACCTGTACATCACAGATCTGTCTCTACACCTGTACATCACAGATCTGTCTCTACACCTGTACATCACAGATCTGTCTCTACACCTGTACATCACAGATCTGTCTCTACACCTGTACATCACAGATCTGTCTCTACACCTGTACATCACAGTTCTGTCTCTACACCTGTACATCACAGCTCTGTCTCTACACCTGTACATCACAGATCTGTCTCTACACCTGTACATCACAGATCTGTCTCTACACCTGTACATCACAGATCTGTCTCTACACCTGTACATCACAGCTCTGTCTCTACACCTGTACATCACAGCTCTGTCTCTACACCTGTACATCACAGATCTGTCTCTACACCTGTACATCACAGCTGTCTCTACACCTGTACATCACAGCTCTGTCTCTACACCTGTACATCACAGCTCTGTCTCTACACCTGTACATCACAGCTCTGTCTCTACACCTGTACATCACAGCTCTCTGTCTCTACACCTGTACATCACAGATCTGTCTCTACACCTGTACATCACAGCTCTGTCTCTACACCTGTACATCACAGCTCTGTCTCTACACCTGTACATCACAGCTCTGTCTCTACACCTGTACATCACAGCTCTGTCTCTACACCTGTACATCACAGCTCTGTCTCTACACCTGTACATCACAGCTCTGTCTCTACACCTGTACATCACAGATCTGTCTCTACACCTGTACATCACAGCTCTGTCTCTACACCTGTACATCACAGCTCTGTCTCTACACCTGTACATCACAGCTGTCTCTACACCTGTACATCACAGATCTGTCTCTACACCTGTACATCACAGATCTGTCTCTACACCTGTACATCACAGCTCTGTCTCTACACCTGTACATCACAGCTCTGTCTCTACACCTGTACATCACAGCTCTGTCTCTACACCTGTACATCACAGCTCTGTCTCTACACCTGTACATCACAGCTCTGTCTCTACACCTGTACATCACAGCTCTGTCTCTACACCTGTACATCACAGCTCTGTCTCTACACCTGTACATCACAGCTCTGTCTCTACACCTGTACATCACAGCTCTGTCTCTACGCCTGTACATCACAGCTCTGTCTCTACACCTGTACATCACAGCTCTGTCTCTACGCCTGTACATCACAGATCTGTCTCTACACCTGTACATCACAGCTGTCTCTACACCTGTACATCACAGCTCTGTCTCTACACCTGTACATCACAGCTGTCTCTACACCTGTACATCACAGCTCTGTCTCTACACCTGTACATCACAGCTCTGTCTCTACACCTGTACATCACAGCTCTGTCTCTACACCTGTACATCACAGATATGTCTCTACACCTGTACATCACAGCTCTGTCTCTACACCTGTACATCACAGCGGTCTCTACACCTGTACATCACAGCTCTGTCTCTACACCTGTACATCACAGCTCTGTCTCTACACCTGTACATCACAGCTCTGTCTCTACACCTGTACATCACAGCTCTGTCTCTACACCTGTACATCACAGCTCTGTCTCTACACCTGTACATCACAGATCTGTCTCTACACCTGTACATCACAGCTCTGTCTCTACACCTGTACATCACAGCTCTGTCTCTACACCTGTACATCACAGCTCTGTCTCTACACCTGTACATCACAGCTGTCTCTACACCTGTACATCACAGCTCTGTCTCTACACCTGTACATCACAGCTCTGTCTCTACACCTGTACATCACAGATCTGTCTCTACACCTGTACATCACAGATCTGTCTCTACACCTGTACATCACAGATCTGTCTCTACACCTGTACATCACAGTTCTGTCTCTACACCTGTACATCACAGCTCTGTCTCTACACCTGTACATCACAGATCTGTCTCTACACCTGTACATCACAGATCTGTCTCTATACCTGTACATCACAGATCTGTCTCTACACCTGTACATCACAGATCTGTCTCTACACCTGTACATCACAGATCTGTCTCTACACCTGTACATCACAGCTCTGTCTCTACACCTGTACATCACAGATCTGTCTCTACACCTGTACATCACAGCTGTCTCTACACCTGTACATCACAGCTCTGTCTCTACACCTGTACATCACAGCTCTGTCTCTACACCTGTACATCACAGCTCTGTCTCTACACCTGTACATCACAGCTCTCTGTCTCTACACCTGTACATCACAGATCTGTCTCTACACCTGTACATCACAGCTCTGTCTCTACACCTGTACATCACAGCTCTGTCTCTACACCTGTACATCACAGCTCTGTCTCTACACCTGTACATCACAGCTCTGTCTCTACACCTGTACATCACAGCTCTGTCTCTACACCTGTACATCACAGCTCTGTCTCTACACCTGTACATCACAGATCTGTCTCTACACCTGTACATCACAGCTCTGTCTCTACACCTGTACATCACAGCTGTCTCTACACCTGTACATCACAGCTGTCTCTACACCTGTACATCACAGATCTGTCTCTACACCTGTACATCACAGATCTGTCTCTACACCTGTACATCACAGCTCTGTCTCTACACCTGTACATCACAGCTCTGTCTCTACACCTGTACATCACAGCTCTGTCTCTACACCTGTACATCACAGCTGTCTCTACACCTGTACATCACAGCTGTCTCTACACCTGTACATCACAGATCTGTCTCTACACCTGTACATCACAGCTCTGTCTCTACACCTGTACATCACAGCTCTCTGTCTCTACACCTGTACATCACAGATCTGTCTCTACACCTGTACATCACAGCTCTGTCTCTACACCTGTACATCACAGCTCTGTCTCTACACCTGTACATCACAGCTCTGTCTCTACACCTGTACATCACAGCTCTCTGTCTCTACACCTGTACATCACAGCTCTGTCTCTACACCTGTACATCACAGCTCTCTGTCTCTACACCTGTACATCACAGCTCTGTCTCTACACCTGTACATCACAGCTCTGTCTCTACACCTGTACATCACAGATCTGTCTCTACACCTGTACATCACAGCTCTGTCTCTACACCTGTACATCACAGCTCTGTCTCTACACCTGTACATCACAGCTCTGTCTCTACACCTGTACATCACAGCTCTGCCCAAAGTGCCTTATAACTGTAACAAATACGGACATCCGCGACCAAACTAGTTTTAAAGAAAATCCCCAAATAACCAAAAATTAAGCATGTCTGATCATTTACGAGTTATGCAGTGATGTAGTTATCAGAAAAGTAAACTATCTTCTCTGTGTAAGGAAACCATATCTTTATGGCTGCATTCATAGTCATTTCCATGGACACAGTGAATAAACAAGGCTACACAGACGTGGTGAAATGTTATTATTTAACTTTTTTTTTTTTTACTTTTTTTCTTATTTATAAATGAGACTACAAATATGGGGGGGGGGCAATAATATAATATATTCAATATGTTATAGGAAATATAATACAAGTAAAGGTAGCACGGGTTAGTTTATTTCCTTTGTATAGAGAAGTCTGTCTCTTGCATTCTCTCATTGGGCTGAGACATAATAGTACCATTAGTAGGTCTATTCCCCATTTTGCTGGGGACCCCACGTTGAGAACCACTGATCTATGACGCCATAACGTCCAGAGAGATGTCGGTTTCATAAATCCAAGCTAAATATATTATACAAATATGTGTTTAGTTGAGCAGTGTCTCTATCCTGAGAGCTCCAATGGAGTGGAGACAGGAGCCCCGCCATTGACCCATTTGACAACTATAACGTTACTGCCCTGACAACCACACCGTGTGAACTGGAGCAGTGGTATTTTGACCTACAGTATAGAGATTGATCAGTGCGTATCTAATGAAAGTCTCTCGTTCGTTTGGTTAAAGTTACATGCATGGGGGGTATTACATTAAGCGTGCTGTTAGTGTAATGAGATAGAGACGAGATGGCCCTAGATAACGTTACCGCCCTTGACCCAAAGCAATTAACTAAAATGTTAAGGTAAAAAAGAAAGGCTGAAATTAAGTGTATATCTACTAAATTATAACTTTAACATGTAAACGTATGTAGTTAGAGTTCGCCTACTTTGCTTTAGCTAAGCAAAAGGCTAGCAGCATTAGCTGGTTAATAACAATACAGAGAGGAGAGGAATAGCTCCTGGAATAGAGATAATAACACCGGATAAAGAGCAGTCATGCTGAAGAGAAGGTTCAATTAACGTAGTTACCATTCGTGCAAACTGTATTTCTCACAGTTGCCAAGAAAGCGGAGCCAAAGCTACCTTAGCAACGCGTCGCCTGGGGATGACACAGAACATGCGACGTTGAACTTGAAGGACCCTATTTTAAGATTAGCTGACCTTGCAAGTGCCTGTGTCAAATAGACACACTGGCGAGCTCTCGCCATTGAAGGCTCTCTCTCCTCTCTCTCTCTCTCTCTCTCTCTCTCTCTCTCTCTCTCTCTCTCTCTCTCTCTCTCTCTCTCTCTCTCTCTCTCTCTCTCTCTCTCTCTCTCTCTCTCTCTCTCTCTCTCTCTCTCTCTCTCTCTCTCTCTCTCTCTCTCTCTCTCTCTCTCTCTCTCTCTCTCTCTCTCTCTCTCTCTCTCTCTCTCTCTCTCTCTCTCTCTCTCTCTCTCTCTCTCTCTCTCTCTCTCTCTCTTCCACCACACCCACCTACTCTGACACACTAGTACCTGCAAGGACACAGGGACATGGTGAAAATAGAAATAATAGAAATAACCATGGCAGTCTCTCTCTCTCTCTCATTCTCTCCCATTGGGTGGTTAACAGAAGCTGTCATTTTCTGTCATCTGGGGATACGTGTGTGTGCGTGCGTGTGTGTATGAATGAATGGACACTTTATTTAACAGATTGCAGAATGGGTACAATACAGTACAGCTCAATACACACAATTGTTAAGGGGATGCAGACCAGAGAAAGACTTTCGTCTTGTTTACATCAGGGTCCCCCATTTTCAATTCATAGTGACATTTATGACATACACAACAAACATTTATGGCATAGGGACATACATGACATACAGGTATATAGTACTGTTACATTTGTGACATATACGATATGCAAATATACAGTAGTTACCCAGAGATCCTAACAGAGTTTGGGGAGGAGACTGTACATTAGGAGGAGGTGGGTGGGTGGGAGACAAAATACACATACGGTGGGGAGATAAATATACGGTGGGGAGGAGACTGTCTATTTGGGCGAGGGGGGGGGGGGGACCTTTACGGTGGCCAGTTTGATTGATTGAAAACTTTATTAACAGATTGCAGAATGGGTACAATACAGTACAGCTCAATACACACAATTGTTAAGGGGATGCAGACCAGAGAAAGACTTTCGTCTTGTTTACATCAGGGTCCCCCATTTTCAATTCTTCAGTATATCATACATGACATACAGATAGACAGTACTGCTACATCTATACATTTATGACATACCAGATTTGCAAATACAGTACTATTTGTGATACAAAAAGAGTCCAGAAAAGAGAGTATATACATTTGACGTAAAAACTGTACATTGGGGGAGGTTGGGTAGGTGGGGTGGGGTTGGGTGGGTGGGTGGGGGGCTGTACATTGGAGGTGGTTGGGTGGGGGGGGGTGGGGGTAGGAGGGGTGGGTGGGGAACACTGTACAAGCAAAACTGTACATTGGAATATTGACTGTGGGTAGGGCGTTCCACATTGATGTGGCATAATTGCTAAATGTGTTTAGTCCCTTCTTTGTGCAGAATCTGGGTTGCACATGATTTGTGGAACTCCCTCTGGTGTTGGGATCGTGGTATTCACTGACCTTCGGGAAGTATTTTGACATGTACATGGGTACCTTGGTCGTGTAGTGTATCTTGTAGACCAGGCCCATTGCAAGTTGCTGTACTGTACTCTGTCGTCTACTCTAAGCCATCCTAGGTTGTCAAAGTGGGCAGGGGTGAGGTGGGTTCTAGGAGTAAGGTCAAGCAGTAGTCTGACCAGTTTGTTTTGTGATGTTTGTAATCTTGTTTTTAGCGCCTTTGAGGTGCTTTGGTACCATGAGGTGCAAGCATAGTCGTAGTACCCTTGAATGAGTGCTCCTGCCAGAGTCTTCAGGGTATTCTTATTTACCAGAGCGGAGATCCGGTACAAGAATCTAGTTCTAGTTGGTTGACTTTTTTTTATTACATTGGATGCCATTTTGTCACAGGAAAGATTTGCCTCTAGGATGGAAGCCAGGTATGTAATTTCATCTTTCCTTGTGACAATATTATCACCCACTGTAACTGAGAAGCCGTCGGTCTTGCTGAGTTTGTTATTTGATCCGAAGAGAATGGACTCTGTTTTACCCAGGTGTAATGATAGTTTGTTATCAGCGAGCCAGGTGCATATTCTGCTGAGTTCTGAGCTGAGGGCGTTTTCAACCTGTAACTTGTTCTTGTCAGAGACCAGCAGGGCTGAGTCGTCCGTGAACAAGAACAAGTTGCAGTCACAAGCTGACGATATGTAATTTGCATAAATTAGGAACAGTAGCGGTCCTATGCTTCCTTGTGGAACACCACAGCTCACTGTGAGGGGGGGGGATAGAGTACCGTTTACCTCCACCATCTGTTCTCTCTCCTCCAGGTAGGATTGCATCACTGATGGACTATCAAAACCAATTGCTTTTAGCTTGTCAATCAGAATGGTGTGATTGACAGTGTTGAAGGCCTTTTGTAGGTCCAGCATGACCACCATACCGCAGTATTTGCCCGCGTCCACCTCTTGCTATTTGTTACAGATGCTTTGCCTATCCGTAAACACTAGTTCACATATCTTCTTATATTATGAACACAAAAAAACCCGGAAGGACTGAGAGATGAGTATAGAATCTACAAAGCCTTAGGAGCAAACAGGAGAGTCTTTATTTTTTCATCCTTTTCAGTCTAATTGAGAAAGAGGGAGAGAGGGGGAAAAAGAGAGCTGGCTGAGCCCTAATCCAGAGCACACAGAACCCTTTCATGAGAGTGCTGGGAGAGACCTTTTATTTGTCCATTCCTATCATGGAAAAAGCAGGGTTTCAAGCTCGGCTGGGCCTGAGCGGGAAGATTAGATGAAACCAGAGTGTTTTAAACCTCTTCTGTGGCGGTGGATTAGACCGGTTGGTGGCTACATTCAGCCATTCCCCTGCCCTCCTAAATGAAACAATAAAGAATACAAGCCCGCAGGTGTTTGCTGGGACGCACACGGGGGACAGAGGAGGAATGTTTGCACGAATAATGCACGTTTTTAAGCCCTTTCCAAAAAAACGGGGGTGTAATGTTTGCTCCCCACCTCAATCATATATTCAAATGATCATAAATTAGTTATTTTCAACAACATGAAGTAAAGTGGATTGGCTATAGTGCTACATCTAAAGAGCCCAGTCAGACACACAAGTGTTTGGTCACATGTGTGAAGAAGAGGGTGGGGTTAGCCGAGGTGGAGGTGACTGAGTTTACATCAATTAGTGCAAATGGAGGCGGCAGAATCATGACCCCTCA
>NC_140166.1:40349171-40477085 GCF_963971535.1 Notolepis coatsorum | reverse complement strand
GTTGGGTGGGTGGGTGGGGGGCTGTACATTGGAGGTGGTTGGGTGGGGGGGGTGGGGGTAGGAGGGGTGGGTGGGGAACACTGTACAAGCAAAACTGTACATTGGAATATTGACTGTGGGTAGGGCGTTCCACATTGATGTGGCATAATTGCTAAATGTGTTTAGTCCCTTCTTTGTGCAGAATCTGGGTTGCACATGATTTGTGGAACTCCCTCTGGTGTTGGGATCGTGGTATTCACTGACCTTTGGGAAGTATTTTGACATGTACATGGGTACCTTGGTCGTGTAGTGTATCTTGTAGACCAGGCCCATTGCAAGTTGCTGTACTGTACTCTGTCGTCTACTCTAAGCCATCCTAGGTTGTCAAAGTGGGCAGGGGTGAGGTGGGTTCTAGGAGTAAGGTCAAGCAGTAGTCTGACCAGTTTGTTTTGTGATGTTTGTAATCTTGTTTTTAGCGCCTTTGAGGTGCTTTGGTACCATGAGGTGCAAGCATAGTCGTAGTACCCTTGAATGAGTGCTCCTGCCAGAGTCTTCAGGGTATTCTTATTTACCAGAGCGGAGATCCGGTACAAGAATCTAGTTCTAGTTGGTTGACTTTTTTTTATTACATTGGATGCCATTTTGTCACAGGAAAGATTTGCCTCTAGGATGGAAGCCAGGTATGTAATTTCATCTTTCCTTGTGACAATATTATCACCCACTGTAACTGAGAAGCCGTCGGTCTTGCAGAGTTTGTTATTTGATCCGAAGAGAATGGACTCTGTTTTACCCAGGTGTAATGATAGTTTGTTATCAGCGAGCCAGGTGCATATTCTGCTGAGTTCTGAGCTGAGGGCTTTTTCAACCTGTAACTTGTTCTTGTCAGAGACCAGCAGGGCTGAGTCGTCCGTGAACAAGAACAAGTTGCAGTCACAAGCTGACGATATGTCATTTGCATAAATTAGGAACAGTAGCGGTCCTATGCTTCCTTGTGGAACACCACAGCTCACTGTGAGGGGGGGGGATAGAGTACCGTTTACCTCCACCATCTGTTCTCTCTCCTCCAGGTAGGATTGCATCACTGATGGACTATCAAAACCAATTGCTTTTAGCTTGTCAATCAGAATGGTGTGATTGACAGTGTTGAAGGCCTTTTGTAGGTCCAGCATGACCACCATACCGCAGTATTTGCCCGCGTCCACCTCTTGCTATTTGTTACAGATGCTTTGCCTATCCGTAAACACTAGTTCACATATCTTCTTATATTATGAACACAAAAAAACCCGGAAGGACTGAGAGATGAGTATAGAATCTACAAAGCCTTAGGAGCAAACAGGAGAGTCTTTATTTTTTCATCCTTTTCAGTCTAATTGAGAAAGAGGGAGAGAGGGGGAAAAAGAGAGCTGGCTGAGCCCTAATCCAGAGCACACAGAACCCTTTCATGAGAGTGCTGGGAGAGACCTTTTATTTGTCCATTCCTATCATGGAAAAAGCAGGGTTTCAAGCTCGGCTGGGCCTGAGCGGGAAGATTAGATGAAACCAGAGTGTTTTAAACCTCTTCTGTGGCGGTGGATTAGACCGGTTGGTGGCTACATTCAGCCATTCCCCTGCCCTCCTAAATGAAACAATAAAGAATACAAGCCCGCAGGTGTTTGCTGGGATGCACACGGGGCACAGAGGAGGAATGTTTGCACGAATAATGCACGTTTTTAAGCCCTTTCCAAAAAAACGGGGGTGTAATGTTTGCTCCCCACCTCAATCATATATTCAAATGATCATAAATTAGTTATTTTCAACAACATGAAGTAAAGTGGATTGGCTATAGTGCTACATCTAAAGAGCCCAGTCAGACACACAAGTGTTTGGTCACATGTGTGAAGAAGAGGGTGGGGTTAGCCGAGGTGGAGGTGACTGAGTTTACATCAATTAGTGCAAATGGAGGCGGCAGAATCATGACCCCTCAGCGGGGGGGGGGGGGGGGGGGGGGGGGGTACAGAAGAAAGTGTCCACTGACTGGCCCCGGTCAGGTGCCGTACGTGTGCCCTACATCACCATCAATTATTCCTCCACATCTCGGCTTACCCAGGGTGCGGGACAATGCCCGGGTGCACTTGAGAGCCGGTGCCTTGCCCTCCCCATGGGTCCGAGGAGGGGGGGGGGGGGCGAGGCCGGGGTCACTGAATTGTCCCATAGAACCGAGAGAGAGGCTGGTAAGGAAATCCCTGGGATCCCACTCTCGCCTCTTACCGCCTGGCCCAGGCAGGGTCAGGTCACCTTACAGCAGCTCTTCACCAAATTAGAAAGTCTGCGTCGGGGGGGGGGGGGGGGCGGCAGAGGCCAAGGGCCTGGACGCCTGCGGCTGCTCAGAGCAGCACACGGACCACAGAGGGATGTAAATAGACGGGGTCCTCTGTGATGAAGCCTCCTGACACTCTCTCATCAGCGAGAGAGGTAGACTGTGCCGCGTGGAGGTGCTGCTAACCGCCAGACTAATCGGACAGCGGCTGACAGTGACAGAGACGAGACGTGAAAGTAATGGGTACAGATAATGGCAGTGCAAAGAAGAGGCAAATGAATGAAGAAAAAAAGCTATGTTAGATATAGATATTGAAGATATTTAAGTTAATTGAAAAATGTCACACACACAGACACACACCAGTTGATTAGTATGCCAGTCCAACTCACAATTTCAAACTTCTGGTATGACAAGAATGAATCATAATAAAAACATGTTCACAATATGTTACATTTATGCAATTTGTAATGTTATAGTTATAGATTATGATTGCAAAATAGATCTGAATTTTGTGTGATCAGACAACATTTCTATCCAGTGGATCTTCCTCAGGACCAGTTACCAGAGTATTTTATTCAAGTGTGCAGACGTATCTTTCTCATAGTTATGATTGTAGAAATGTAACAACACAGATGGTGCCGAAAACATACAACATAACAACATACATACAACATATAAAATACAACATTTTTATTATAGGTGAAAATTTCTACCGCATTCAAAAAATAATAATTCAAAGGGACACCTTTGAAAATGACCATGACAGTTTTTTCCCTTGCCTAATTCTGGCACATTGAATAGAATAGAATAGAATAGAAATACTTTTATTATCCCGTGGGAAATTAGACACTGCAAATCGCTCAACATTTAAACATTTAGACAGGACAGGTCACAAATTAGAATAATAACACAAATCAAATCAAGTTGCCTAGGATAAGAGTAGAGTAAAATAAAATAGGATAAAATTAAATGAAATAATATATACAGAAATAAATACAGTAATAATATACTGAGCATACTGAGCATGGGGTAAACAATTTGGTCAATATAATTATAATTTAAATCTAAATCTAACTAAATGAAATATGAACTATATATTCGAGTATTCAGTGTAACTAGGTGCAGTATGCTTTAGGTAGTGTATTGTCCTCCTTGGGTTCCAATAAGACTTAGATCAGCCGTCGCTGCCCCCTGTTGTGGAGCCTGGAGGCCGCTAGTCGCGTCCTCCTGCCACTATTGAGCTGCCGCTCTGTGCTCAGTGATGCAGTGAGGCACAGTGATGCATTATATAGTCTGATGGCTGTTGGAATGAAGGACTTCCTGTGCCGTTCAGTGCTGCATTTGGGTAGTGTGAGCCTAGCACTGAACATGCTCCTCCTGTCAGCCAAGTCTGTGTATAGTGGATGGGTGGGGTTTTCCCTGATGGCCTGGAGCTTAGCGAGGCTCCTCCTCTCCGCCACCCTCGCTAGAGAGTCCAGCTCAACCCCAACCACGCTGCTGGCCTTCCTGACCAGCTTATCCAGCCTGGTTGTGTCCACTGCTCTCAGTCCGCTGCCCCAGCAGGTCACAGCGTACAAGAAGGCGCCCGCCACCACCGACTCATAAAACATCCTCAACATCCTTGTACAGACATTGAAGGATCTCAGCCTTCTGAGGAAGTAGAGTCGGCTCTGGCCCTTCTTGTATAGTGCTTCTGCATGTTTTGACCCGTTCAGTTTGTTGTCGATGTGCACACCGAGGTATTTGTACACCTCGACCATGTCCACATCAACTCCCCTGATGGAAACGGGGGTCACGGGTGCACTCCTCCTCCTCCCTAGCTCCACCACCACCATTATGTTGCCACCTTCCCGATAAGCTAGCATGACATGGTTGGTACCAATGGATACCTTCTAACTTTGAAAAAGATGAGCACACTACAGCCTCTGAAAGACAGTAATGTTGGCTGGGACCACTGGCAGTCCTGAGGGTCTCAGAAAGTAAAAACATAAATACGTAAAGATTTACTCAAGTAGAAGTAAAAGTGCAGGCTTACTTTAAGAATCTACACAGTTACTGTAACTAGAGTAAATTAAATTAGTTACTTTTCAACTTTGAATAGAAATATACATAAACACACTTGGGATTAACAAATAGTGAAGAAAAAGGAAGACATTATACAATATGTAATATTCAATAACAATTATATAATAAAATAAATAATTGTGTAGAATAAAGAAGTACCCTTATAGAATTAGATCTAATAAAAGATAATGAATCAATAAAGCATAGTTTTAAAACATAAATTGATTTCACTTTTCAATTGTGTGTGCGCGCGTTTGTAGCCTACTATACATTCTACTTGATTAGAAATGTGTTTTATCAACTTATTCTCAAGAATAGTAACAGCAGGTGTCAGCAGTTGAGCCAGCTACAAAGTGTTATCAAGAGAGAGAGAGAGGATATGTGGGAGTTTGTGTTGGATGTGCAGGTATATCATGGAAAATGTGATACAAGGGTTCCTCCGGTTCTGTGTTTTCCTTGGGCTGAGGCAGGTTCCTGGTGTGAAGGGAGAGGTCTCAGGAAGGGTGAGGACTGACTGACTTGGCTGGCTGGCTGGATGGCTGGCCAGGCTACACGACTTGGGAAGAGGGAATCAAGCAAGCACGGCTTTATTGAAGCTATAGGGGAGGAGAGAGCAGATGCACGGCCGCTATCAGCACCACCAAACCATCCTCCCTTGGGCCAGGCAGGATGAGGAGGAGGAGGGTGAGGGGGCACACAGCATGTCTGAAGTTAATATCCTTATCTTTCTCTGAAAACTCCCCCGTTTGCTGATGGTGCAGCCCTGGCTGGTTCCCATGGTGACAGTGTGAGAGCTGATAGGACCAAAGGCTTTCATACCCTCAGTATTGTAGAGGGAGCCAAGAGCTCTGCCCAAGTCCACGTCTCGTCTCCTCTCCTGGTCAAGTGGGCCTAGACACAACAGGATGCTGGCCTCCACATAATGACCACTCTCTCCCTGCACCCTCTGCCACTAGCTCATTTGTTATACAGCATGACACAGGGCCAAAGGTTGCATTACGGAGACTAATTACTAGTACAGTTAAATATACAGTGGTCTATGGGTGTGTGAGTGTCCCGTAGTTTGGCAGCGACAGTGACATCCCTATTATAGAACTGTCAACCTAAAACGGTGGACTTGTTTGTTTTTGGAAAGGCAAGAGTAGAGAGGCCTGGATTTGGCTCCCTTTGCCCCCAGTTCCACAACAACCTTATTTTTAGGGAGTGTTTATGTCTCCGCTCCAGAGCGATGTGAGGCATAACTATGGACACACAGAAAAACTCACCATCGCAGACAAAACAATGCCACGCAAGCCGGAGTTAATCAGATGATCAGTGACAAATTGACAGGGCGGTATATAGGCATACGGGTAAACCTGTTACTTCCAGTCGTAAAGCTAACCAGTGCATGCAGTGTGTCTGTGTGTGTGTGTTTGTGGTTTTCACCACACAGAGCCTATCGGCAAAACAAGCAGCCTGAGGGACTAACCCAGCGTGCAGTGCACCTGCCTCACATCTATGCAGAGCATAGGGCTGGGCGATTAATCGATTTTTCGATTCATTCGAATTAATGATCTAGGACGATTTTGAAAAATTTAAATCGATTTCAAAAACAAAAAAAAAATTTATTTTCTTTTTTTAGATTCAGATTTATTTTACAAAAAAATTATGTTTGGTGAAAGTTAGATTTGCACTTTATTAATCCCAATAGGGCAATTCATTCTTGTTTGATTACATTAATCTTTGTTTGATCAAGAGTAACCTTTTATATATATATATAAATAATAATAAAAAAATCAAGTGAAGATTGGTGAAAGTTAGGTTTGCACTTCAATCCCAATAGGGAAATTCATCTTGGTTTGATCATTTTTTTTTGTCAAATAAAAACAAAGGTTATTTGAATGATTTCCTATGCGTTTCTAGTTATCAAGAGAAAAAAAATCGATTAAAATCGGGAATCGGATTAAAAAAAACCCACACAGAGCAGTGTGTGTGTGTATGTGTGTGTGCGTTTACAGACGGGACAGTTAGCAGTCAGTCAAACCAACTGTTCCGCACACTCTACTGCAAGTCTCCAAAACCCCAACCTAAATGTTTTGGCTGTAGTGTGGGGAGTAGTGTCACAGAGGAGGAAGATAAAAGCTTTGATTTCCTGTTATCTGTGTCAGGCTGATAACATCTGGGGGTGGGGGGGTTCATTCGGAACTTGAAACTTTCATCTCAACGTTTGCAACGATTGCTTTCGGTTTTCCTCTAATGGTTTGGGGGCAAGCTTGTAGGAAGTCCCATAAAGCACATATTTATTCACTGTGTGTCTGTGTGTGTGTGTGTGTGTGGGGTCGTATATATCTAAATATAAAGTGCAATTAATGGATAAGTAATTCAAGATGCTTATTTATTATACAGGCCATCTGATCAAACTTAAATTCAAATTTGTCGGGTGGAAGGAGGTGCCTCTGCATGGTAGTAACTAATGACAATAAGGGTGACTATGGAGAATACTGTATATATCACCAGTCTTATCTTGTTTAACCCCAAACACCAATGTAGCAGGCATTAATTATAGATGCAGTCTATCATCCTGATCAGTGTGGTCTGAACTGGCACACACACAAACAAACAATGTCCCGTTTGTGTGGCATGTGATTGGGCAAACAACAGCTCATTAACCCTTGCCCCAGTATTCAGAGATAATAGGAACGCTTCCTGTGTGGCCAAGACCGACTACTAGAATGGTTTAGGGGTTTGAGGTCGCCGATTATAATTGCTCCATTATTGATGTCTGGGGATTGGAACCACAGACGATGACATGGTCACACACACACCCTTATTACTATTGGCCACGGCCCACGTTAAAGGCTGTGGTCGGCTGAAACCAGTCTGGGCAAAGCGAAAGCCCCCCCAACCGACCACAGCGGTGCATCTCACTCACGTTCAGACACACACACATCCTCTCAGATAAGGCTCCACTTACGGCCAGCCATGTGCATTGAATTAAGCCCATTCCTGAGGGATATCTGTTCTTATCTGGGTTTGATAAGCCCCCTTTCACAGACCCTCACCTCTGCTACCAACAGGACCCCCCGATACTGTGCAGTGTCAAATCTAGTTTCCCTCGGCCCGAGACGAGCTGTATCAGAGCCCGAGCCTCTCTCCCCCACTGCAACCAAAGGCAAAGAAACGACGACGGGGGGAGAAGTGAGGAGGTGGCTTGTTGATTGAAGCTTTTCTTCTATGGGCCACAGCTGTTGTACAAGTACAAACCCTCCTAGTAGCCGAACTGTGCAGTTTACAAATCCATTCGGAGAGTGAAGAAAGGGAGAAGAAAAGAAAAAAAGATAACGAAAACCTTGAGATTCCAGAAAGGGAGTGATTCTTCAGACTCCAGACTCGGTCACAAGCTCGAGGGGGGGAAAGAAAGAGCCGATGACCTTGGTCTGGGAGCACACACACACACACAGAGGCACAACAGGCCTCGAGGTAATGGGTCATTTAGCAGCATTTCAACTGTGTAAACTTAGCCCTAAGGCAAATGACACTGAAAGCATGCAACTCTAGCTCGACACCCCCTCGGTGCTTCAAATGGCTGTTTTCGTGAGCCTACCATTAGGCCCGCGCACACAGCTTCAGGGGCTCTTTTGAGCTAATTGTCTTGAACCCTAGGAGGCAATTAGGAGCAGACAGTTTGAGACTAAACCAGTTTGAGACTAAACTTGGCCTACAGGTCTGAGAGGGGCCTCCCTTGGAGCCTCTCGCGGGACCACCTCCCTCCTTCTCCCTCCTCCCCCCCCCCTCCTTCTCCCTCCTCCCCCCCCCCCCTTCCCCCCCCCCCCCCAGGAGCCACGCCTCGTCCGGGGCCCGCAGGCCTCTCGTCCCGACAGCTTGAGGAGGACACTGGCGGTACAACAGACCAGTCATAATTGGTCCCTATTCATTTCTCAGGGATAATCCTCGCCTGGTTGAGTCTTTTCTGTTCAGGAGCGTTCATTTATTTTTTTGGCAAATGTTTACACAAGGTATGTATCTGTTTCTGTCTCCCAACTCCTCCAGGCTTCAACTGTGGCTGAGGGTCTGTGTGTACCCAACATGTGTGTGTGTGTGTGTACACAATGTGTGTGTGCGTCTCAGCTCCTCCAGTGAGGCTGCGATGGCTCAAGGCCTAAAGTGACAAAAGGCCCAGGTGAATGCAGACTCTCTCACACAGACACGACTGTCAACGTTCAATAGGCCTGGATTAAGACGGAGCATGTAACCCGGTGCAACTCTGACATGTTCGACTAAGTGCGTTTCAAGGTGGATTTAGCCTGTTTGCTCCACTGCGGAGCAGGGAGACCGAGGGGGGAACACAATCACTAAATGGGGTCGACTGTTCTCGAGACGGGGGGGGGGGGGGGGTAGGGGGGCAGTGGCGGGTGAACTTTACTCCTGGTTGTCTGGGTCTCTCAGATTGACACGAGGAGGAGCGAGAGAGAGAGCCCTGGTGTGGATCCTTGAGGAGGTTCAGGGGTTTCGGAGAGCTCTGTAGCTCTGTCCTTAACCAAACAAACAGCGAGGAATTTCTGCCATTGTTGGCGCAGAGGGTTGAGTGACAGGGCTGCATAGCAGAGGAGGCTGTCAGCAGAGAAGACCAGGGGTCAGAGTGTGACCTCCCCTGCACTGCAACGCTCCCCATACACAGACCGGCCAACTACAAACAAGCTCCAGGATGACAACACACATTTAAATAAATACACACACATGTGCGTTATTATTATATATGTGCGCAAGCAAGCAATACAATGTATACAGTATAATGCAAACGTGCACACAAATGCATGTTTACATTTAGTCATTTAGCTGACGCTTTTATCCAAAGCGACTTACAAGTCATCAGGAAGGGTACAAGTCTATCAGCTGAGTAACAATGTTCATGTGTCATGTGTTTAGTGTTACAGTGTAGGTTAGTATATTAGGACAAGTGCATGACAGTAAGGTTAGTTAGGGTTCGTTTTGTGTAGGCATGCTTTCATGCCATTCTCTCTCTCACACACACACACACACACAGACACAGACACAGACACAGACACACACACACACACACACACACACACACACACACACACACACAGAGAGAATACAACGGAGCACTGAATCAGTGGACATCATTATTTTAATTCTCATACGTTATTCATTTACATATAAATAATGTAACACAAAGCCTTTATGGCAGATTAGACTCCTCTATTTACAGTAACTAACTAAGTTGTTGGCCAGGTGACATCAGACATGCGCTCCCCAGTAGTGGGTTTTTAGCGCAAGTCATCATTAACTGGCCGACTTGAAAGTTGAACCCTGACCCCTTGAAGCATGGCGTTCCGCACGGCTGAGGCCAGCTAGCGTCCCCACTGGAAGCGACCTCGCGGCCCAAGGCAACACTGAATAAAAGGAAAAACTCAAAAACACAACAGACATTACATAAAAAAATATAGTTCAGTCAAAGAAATCACAACTCCTGCCTTTTTTTTGTGCGCAAATGCAGCCGAGAGTAGAATAACAGTGCAGTCGGGTGGGGGGGAGGGAGGAAACAGAGAGGAAAAAGTAAACAGACATTACTGTTACATCGATCGCCTCAATGACTTCCCTCATGTTGCCTTGGGCCAGGCCCGGGTCTCTGAAGTGCCTCGTTAAAGAGCAGGGATATAGAGTCATTTACCCTGGGCAAACACACTACTACCACCACCACCGCTCAGTTGGGTCGGGCCCTGGGCCCCGGAGCCTCAGTGCGGGCCTCAGCCATGCGGCGCTGTGCGCATGTGAGCCCTCCTCGGTGCTCCGGGTGACGGAGTCAAGCTGTTCCCGCTGAGCCGAGGTCAGGGTCCTTCAGTCAGCACCCCGTCCCTGAACAGAGCACACAGGAATCCCCCCCCCCCCCCCCCCCAACCCCACCCCCCCCATCCCAGGCCGCATCCCCACGCTCTCCCCTCCCTCAGCCCCAGGTCCAAATAAACCTGGTAGCTCTCTCTCTCTCTCTCTCGCTCGCCTCTCTTCTCTCTTCTCTCTTTCCTCCCTCCGTCTCCCAGCACGCTGTCACTCCCCTCGTCAGGATCATTAATCAGGCCGGGCAGATTAGACTTCAAACATAAATAAACTAGGGCTAGTGGCCTCCTCTTAGCCCCCCTCGGCACCGTGGCACGCCACTGTGTGTGCCGCTCTCCTCTCCCCTCTCCTCTCCTCCCCTCCCCTCCCCTCCCCTCTTCTCTCCTCTCCTCTCCTCTCCTCTCCTCTCCTCTCCTCTCCTCTCCTCTCCTCTCCTCTCCTCTCCTCTCCTCTCCTCTCCTCTCTGCCGTGTCCGGCGCGGTCCGGTCGTGCGCGGCGCTCTCCTTATCCTCCCTCCTCCTGAACTCAACGGAGCCCAGATTAGCCAGGGATGTCGTAGTAGCCTTGACTTTTTCCCAATATTTTGAGTAATTTGACAAATCATTAAGAGTCTATCTTCACATGTGAATCCACGGAAACAGATAACACTTATCGGTTTGGGCTCCATAACATCCCCCTGCCGTCCAACATTGGCCACATAAAACCACATATCTTTTATAAGGATTAAAAGGGGATTAGACCTGCACCTTGAACGCATCGAAGCTTAATGTTTTATCCATTGACTTGCTGCTGTATCCTTCCTTGAACTAGAGAAGTGGGGGGGAAAAAATCGGAGGACAATAGTGCCACCTTTGGGAAAGCTGGAGTACTACAACTGTAAAACGGAGGCTGATTCACTTTAGCTCTCTCTCTGTGAAAGAGGGGCTGGAGTTTCCAGAGCCTGGATTGAGGTGTCCATACACAGCGCCTGAAAAAAGCCTGTTATTGTAGTCCCACTGTATTCCTTTGTGCATTGGGGAGGGGAGGAGTGGGGGGTATGGGGGGTTGGTTGGTCTCACAGAGGGCCTAAACAAGCGTGCTCTCTGGCCAGGTCCCACTGACTGACTGACAGGCGGCCCTCTCACTGTTTGTGTGTGTCCATGGGAAATGGGGCGGTGTCGCAGCAGCGACGGCCCCAGGGCCATCCATCAGTGTCAGGGGGGAGGGGGGCCACGGCATGTGTCACCTCCAAGACTAATGGACAGGAAGTACAGCCGGAGAAACAACAATATTTGCAGAATATATATATTCAGAAGAATATAAAACGCTAGGGCCCAATGCATTTCAAACCAAACCCTGAGCCCAAAAGTCCTAATCCTGATTTATGGGCCCGTTTATTTAAAGGCTGCTTGCTTTGCGGTCGAAACCTTTTGCTAAACCGAGATCTATAACCCTTGCTTTCAGAGGGTAAGCAACATAAACTCTATCTAAATGGGATAATCATTCTCCGATTATCACGTGACGCCTCACTGGCGCTGACCTGGGCTCGCCCCTGCATGTAGCAACACACCCGCGCTGACCTGCATTACGATGGGACCCAGTCGCTCGCGACATGGAGTGAAGAGCATCATGGGCATGGGCTGTGTGACACGGGCAGCCATTCTATATATATATATATATATATATATATATATATATATATATATATATATATATATATATATATATATAGATAGAGAGAGAGAGAGAGAGAGAGAGAGGAGAGAGAGAGAGAGAGAGAGAGAGAGCGAGAGAGCGAGAGAGCGAGAGAGCGAGAGAGAGCGAGAGAGCGAGAGAGCGAGAGAGAGAGAGAGAGAGAGAGAGAGAGAGAGAGAGAGACAGAACCACCGTGGCTTTAGCCCGCACCGTTGTGAGAGAGGGAGGGAGAGAGACAGAACCACCGTGGCTTTAGCCCGCACCGTTGTGAGAGAGGGAGGGAGAGAGACAGAACCACCGTGGCTTTAGCCCGCACCGTTGTGAGAGAGGGAGGGAGAGAGACAGAACCACCGTGGCTTTAGCCCGCACCGTTGTGAGAGAGGGAGGGAGAGAGACAGAACCACCGTGGCTTTAGCCCGCACCGTTGTGAGAGAGGGAGAGAGAGAGACAGAACCACCGTGGCTTTAGCCCGCACCGTTGTGAGAGAGGGAGAGAGAGAGACAGAACCACCGTGGCTTTAGCCCGCACCGTTGTGAGAGAGGGAGAGAGAGAGACAGAACCACCGTGGCTTTAGCCCGCACCGTTGTGAGAGAGGGAGGGAGACGAGCGAGCGAGCAGCCACTAGAGACTAACACTGAGGGGACCCTGTGTGCTCAGACGTGTTCAGAGGCCGGGGGTTCTTAACCTCAGCAGCCGGTAACGGCGGCGTCGAGGCCGGAGCGCTTGGTGACGTTCAGCTTGGTCAGCTCTTCAGAACAGGTGGGGTGGATCCCCACGGTGTCCATCAGGTGAGAGATGGTGGCTCCGCACCTGGAGACAGACAAGACACACTGGGGTCATTCATTCTGCCGCCTTCCCACACTGGCTCTCATTAGTTCTAGAGCAAGGCCTGTGTCTGTCTGCTAAAGATGATGCTAAAAGACCCGGCATACGAGCTCTAGAAATTACATGTTATATATCAGCGGTTCTTAAACTGGGGTCGTAGGTAGGTAACAGCACATTGGCAAGTAAACGTTTATTTTTTTTTCATTTTCTGGCAACATATTTTGGCTAAATATGCCTCGTTTTCTAAATGTGTATTGATAACATAGTGCTGTAATAAAATTTTCTAATAAATATGCATGATCAAGTTCAGCCGTGCGGGCGGGGTTTAAATACTCCGGCAGGACGAGCGTTTACAACGATACATCTACGAGGCTGCCCCCCCCCCCCCCCCTTCATATGCAATGCCGGACAACGTGGGACGGACCTCTGCGAGCAGTATTTGGAATGGCAATCAGATAATTGGATTATTTTTTTTGCATTACATCAGAGACAAGGTAAGAACACTATATATCAAATCTTGCGTTGATCTGATATTTCTTTCTCCCGCAATCGAAGCTATCTGTGTGGACTGTGTTGTGCTGTTTACCGTTGGGGGGGGGGGGGGGGGGGTGAGCATGGGTCATGAGGAAGGATAATAACGATAATCTAGCGTTGATTTCAGGAAGATTCGATAATCAGGCGAAAAATTACAACGTGATAAGTGGATTTCACTAAAGGGCTATTATAGCGTCTTTTCCTGGGGTTACTAAGAATCACCCAAACTATACTCATTCAAAACGCTATAAAACTGAAATGTACGGATGAAAAAACAATCTGTTTTGTGCATGTTGACTGGAAGCAACTCACTGACAAATCTACAGTGTTATTGGATCCATAGCTATAATATAAAATAAATTTTAAGCACTCGCAAGTTTCACAGTCTCCCCATTGACTTACAGCGATGGCGTTCTACCCAGAAGGTAGACAGCGACCCCTGGCGCTGAATGAGTTAAGTGTGGGGTCGCAAAAAAAATATCCTAAATAAGATGGGGTCGTGGTATAAAAAAGTTTGAGAACCCCTGTTATATATAGTCATCATGGGATTTCTGCTGATCCAAAACAGCTGGTTATTGTGAGTATTTTCATACTGTCATATAGCAATAGTATCAGCGGGGGGGGGGGGGGGGGGGTCTGTGATTTACTGCAGTTATAGGCTCCAGACTCAACACCCTCCAGGGTACCAACATCTGCGACACATGAAATGAGTTGTGGACCCCAGGAAGTTGTAGTCGTTGCCTTGGTAACAACTAACGGGGATCAAAATAAAACAATAAACGATCAAAAAAGAGTGAAATCCAGGAGGAGGTAAGAAATATATTAACGAGTTCCCTGGTTATTATGAACTGTTTGCTTAGCAACAGTAAAGAAAGAAAAAGTGCAGCTTCGAGGTAGTCCTGGAAGGTGTACCATCATGGGTGCATGCAGCGGTATGGATTTCTACAATTCCGTTATCCACAATATATTACATATATATATAAGGTCATTCAAATGTTTCCCCCTTGCAGCAGTGTTAAAAAGTAAAACAAATGTTTTACAATAAAGACATAAGAAAGATCTCACATTTAAATTTGCACTGAAAAACTAACATTGTCAAATACCATCATACCGTCAAAACTACTGTCAAGACAAAATATCATGATGGGATATTTTGGCACGTTTCACAGTCCAACATACAGGCTCATAAAGCAACGGTTTGGAAAGTCTGTTTGACCAATCAAATGACTTGGCTGAAAGTCTGTTTGACCAATCAAATGACCTGGCTGAAAGTCTGTTTGACCAATCAAATGACCTGGCTGAAAGTCTGTTTGACCAATCAAATGACCTGGCTGAAAGTCTGTTTAACCAATCAAATGACCTGGCTGAAAGTCTGTTTGACCAATCAAATGACCTGGCTGAAAGTCTGTTTGACCAATCAAATGACCTGGCTGAAAGTCTGTTTAATCAATCAAATGACCTGGCTGAAAGTCTGTTTGACCAATCAAATGACGTGGCTGAAAGTCTGTTTGACCAATCAAATGACGTGGCTGAAAGTCTGTTTGACCAATCAAATGACCTGGCTGAAAGTCTGTTTGACCAATCAAATGACGTGGCTGAAAGTCTGTTTGACCAATCAAATGACCTGGCTGAAAGTCTGTTTGACCAATCAAATGACCTGGCTGAAAGTCTGTTTGACCAATCAAATGACGTGGCTGAAAGTCTGTTTGACCAATCAAATGACGTGGCTGAAAGTCTGTTTGACCAATCAAATGACGTGGCTGAACATCTGTTAACATTGGGTCAGCATCACGTAAGGAGAGGGACTTACTTGAAGCCCATAGCGAAACCCTGAGTGACCTCTCCAGCGTTGGGACCTGTGAAATGTAGACCCAGCATCTTCTGACCTCCACCTCGCTCACACACCACCTGAAGAGGGGAGAACATCAACTATCAAGGTGCAGTGATGTGGAATGATATAAAAAATCTAACAGAAACATGTTCCACTTTAAATACATTTAAAAGCATGCTTAAAAAATAACTACAGATCCTGTAGTTTTAGTATCCTTGTGTATTTGTGAGTAGTCTTTTTTTTTTCAACATTATAATTGTTGTATAAGGATAAGGATATCTTTTATTAATCCCTCACAGGGAAATTCAGCGACATACACATACAGCTCATAGTCTCATTAAACAATCATTTCACAATCATTAAATTTTTACAGTAATAATGGTACAACATAAATTCAAACAGGCATGTACATTTGTTGACACATGTCGACTACAGTATGTCTGAGACAGCGTATGTATAGTCTGCTGCAGCCAGCACCGGAGTGCATCTGCGCAATGCTGCATTGTATGTATCTGTGTGTGTGTATGAGAGAGGGATATGCGCATGTGTGTTTGCGCATAATGTGTGTGGGGGGGGATTTTCTGTGTAGTTATTCTATATAGGTTTAAGAGGGGGGGGTCGCTTATAAGCTTTTTAAGGCTTTTTGACCATTCCTGCACATTTGAACTGTTCTTCTTTTACTTCTTTTATTCCAGAATGCATGTTTGTAAGTGCAAATAACCAGGACTCTCCTGGCACATCAACCAAGACTTCTGGTTAGCGATGACCTGTTTGGTCTCCGGGTTTGATTCCTACCTTTATATAACACTGGCTAGCATCCCTCTCAGCCACAGTGAACTCCAGAGGCTTGTAGAAAGCATGATAGACCTATACACACAGACACACACACACACAGGAATTACTATAGATCTCATATCACATCCTAATAAAGTGACCCAGTTACCACATCCCATATGATGTCAGATTTTCCAATTCCTTTATTGTCACGTATTTCAGTACCTTACAGCAAATAAAGAGTGAAATTCAATTTGTTGTGGACCCTCGACCACAGCAGCTTCCAATAATATAAATACAATAAAATGAGCATAGAATAAGAATAAAATATGAGAGAAAATAAAGATGACTACTGTATATACAGTTCTAAAAAGTGTGCCGTGAAGATAACAGGATGTAGATATTATACTATGTAAAATGTAAATAACAAAATGGCTATGTACAGTTCCAAAAAAAGGATGTTGTGTGATGTGTGAACTTTTATCATGAGTTGCTTTGAAGTGTTGCGGTTTTTAATTTCTTTTAACACTTTAATCGCCATGGGTTAAATTCATAATTTACCATCCCTCGCCAGCTCTATTTGTCTATGGAGAAGTTCCCCTTCTTTGCAGGGCTATAACTTTTTAAATTCTATTGCTAAATTGCCATTATTATGGCCCATTCAATGTCCTATATGTATTGTTCAGGGTGTAGCAACGTTAAACTTTTTCATTCACATATTCATACTAAAATATGGTCTAAAGTATAAGTATGTTTTTATTGTTTTCTGCAGCTTTCTTCAGAACGTGATTTATAGCCCTAAATGCATTATATTGATGATCAAATACAGTTTGGTAGGAATCTGTGCGAGATAAAAAGTTTCAACTGGATGTGCTTCTAGGAGTTACTACTTATCATCTGATCTTGACCGGATGGGCGGGGGATCGTTTATAATTCCGTGGGCAGCGTTAGATGATTCATCCAGAGTGGGTCATATGTTCATCAGATCAGTTAGTATAGAATACGTTAGAAAATAACGCTGAATCTTACCGTGGCTTCCTCTCGCCGCTGGCAGATGAGCGTGGAACAGATTTTTTTCTATTATGGGATGTAGAAATGCCCGATCCATTTCCAGGTTGTATAATAGTATATACGTCCAAATAACGTTGTTTATTGAGTTAGAGCGATCTATTATCCGGTGTTTCAAGATGGAGTCGCGGGAGCTATAGCGAGTGGCCGGACCACATATGGATGAGCACTACCGGTTCAAAGGTTAATATCCGGTTGGCGATCTGCCGATTGGCCACCAGATGGCGCTCTTGAACCGCTAGAGAGTTGAGAGGAGATCAGCAGTGTGTCTCAGGGCTCCGGAAAGGAAATATGATTTCGTTGACAGATTTTTTAAATATTGACATCAAAGACGAGTTACGGCGTCTTCGGCAGAATGAGCATGGCTCGGAATGACATGAAAACTCGTCCGCGGCGATCATAGTGTTAACATTAGTTGACTTCATGAGTTTTCAGGTTAGGTGTTTTTGTACTTGCATTTAGGGTGTCCTGTCTGTGTACATGTTCTTTCGTGTTTTCGTGCCTTTTTATGTTCTATGATGTAAATGGACCACAATGGAAACAAGCCAATGGCTTTATTGTGTCCTATCTATTTGACCAGCGTTTGACATTGTTGTTTCAAATGTTGTTTTACTGTTGTGTCAATGAAGTAATCAATCAATGTATTGATCAATTGTATTTTTTTGTATTTTTAGAAACATCACAACCTGCTCGTTCGAGTTTACATCTCAGACGTTGAGACCCAGATGTGCGCTGGTGTTTTATATCGAGCGTGCCGACACAAGCCGCCGGGCCGCTGCAGCAGCTGTCAGGGCTGCGCTAGTGCGCGCGGCTCCTCAGATCAGACAGCGGCCTGTCGTCGCCCCACACACACCTCAATCAGGCCTCCTGCTCGCCTGTCAGTCACGGGGAGAGGGGGGGGGGGGGGGGGGGCACGCCTCACCGGGTAAGCGATTTTGCCTCTGCCCCCCCGGCGCAGGTGAGCAGCTGGGCACGCCGCCGTGCTTTTATTGTGCACGCGCCTCCCGAAACTACCGGTACATATATTTACACATGCGTGAATGCGCGCGGCGCGTAATCGGAGATGAACCCTTTCACTACCAGGCTACCAAAGGGTTAACCCTTTTCACGGCGGCAATACAGAAGGTTAACCCTTTTCACTGCCACGCGACAAAGGGTTAACCCTTTTCACGGCGGCAATACAGAAGGTTAACCCTTTTCACTGCCACGCGACAAAGGGTTAACCCTTTCACTACCACACTAGAGACGGTTAACCGTGGTAGTGAAAGGGTTAAAAAAAAGTGTAACGGATACATACTTGATATATCAAATTCATCTCCATATAGCGATTTGCAACGTGTGGCTGATCTAAGCTGCAGGAGCTGCACAGAATCTACTGGCGCCAACATAAACGACCTTGTTTCCATTTCAGGCAAGTCCACATTCGTTTTCAGAAAACTGCCGCGTGTACAAAACAGGTAAATGTGTTCCGACAAAGTGTTACTGAAAGAGTTTTGAACGACATGAAAACGAATGTTGATTATAAACTGGGCCATAGTCTAAGACTATATCTGCAATGCAAGTAGCCAGTATAACACAAGGGCATTACCTGCTAGAATAATTCCAAAGTGATACATTGTGCGTATGGTTCATATTGTTCAGCCCTAAATCAGTGTGTATTTTATTTGTATTAGGTACACAACGCAGTACTTCTATGTACTTTATTTGTATTAGGTACACAACGCAGTACTTCTATGTACTTTATTTGTATTAGGTACACAATGCAGTACTTCTATGTATTTTATTTGTATTAGGTACACAATACAGTACTTCTATGGCGTCCTTCCCAAGTTTTCGTTCCGCTTCCTCCTCAGACAGGCCCACGCAGCCGTACTCCAGAGGGGTAAAGACTGCCGTAGCCACCTAGCACAAACAAACAAAAACACACAACACACACACACACACACATACACATACACACACACACAGATGTGCAATAAAGCATGTAGCATGAATACACAGCCCTAAACAATTAACAATTACTTAGTAAGTAACACAATACATCATCAAGAAAGAAAAACTGCCATGAAGTCTCACAATAAAAGGAATTTGATTGAACTGAGGTTAAACAATGTGATTTTTTATTTAAGCAGTATGTCTGTCGTCATGTATTTTAGAAAAGGCCTCTGATGGTGAATTGAAGATTACGGGCCCATTACTGTAAATAGTATGAATCAGTCTCGGGGGGGGGGGGCGGACGGGAGGAGGGACCGTCTGACCAGAACGCGCACTCATTTGACTCAAACGCAAGAATGAAACAATAGGCTCAAAGAGGAGCTGTGGAAAGATGTGGGGAAATGACCAAAGTGTGTGTTTGTGTGTGAGTGGGTGTGTGTGTGTGTGTCTCTTACATTTTCATAGTTCATGAGCTCACTGCTCTGGCCTGCCAGTCTGCGGGCGAGAAGCTTCCCGGCTCTGATGGCAGTAGGGGTCAGCTCAGGGCGACCCTGGAAGCAGAGAACAGTGTCGATTTGCCTCATTCACTTGGCCGCCATGTTGGTGGACTTTGACGCCAGGACGGGGTATAATAATAATAATAATAATTCATTACATTTATATAGCGCTTTTCTAGACACTCAAAGCGCTCCCCACAATGTAGGGTGGAAATTGCCTCCTTCATCACCACTGGTAGCACCCGACCTTGGGCTACGCAGGCTCAATGGCTGCCATACACTGGCACCGTAACAGGGGCATTGTTACTGACTAGTCCAGAGGACAACACCACTTTCCGACAACAACCTTGACCGGGGCTCGAACCGGTGATCTTCCGATCATGAGTCTGGAGCTCTACTCAGGTATGGCGTTCGACACAATATCCCACTCAGTCCTCCTCAAATGCCTCTCCAACAACCTAGGCATCACCGGTACAGCTCTGTCATGGTTTCATTCATATCTCACAAATAGATCTCAGTTTGTCAGCGTCAGCGGCTCATCCTCCCCCCCGGCCCCAGTCAACCACGGTGTCCCCCAGGGCTCTGTGCTGGGTCCCCTACTATTCACCATTTACATGCTCCCCCTCGGTCAGATTATACGTCACCACGGACTCAACTTTCACTGTTATGCTGATGATACTCAGCTCTACATCAGCACCTCACCATCCTCCCAGCTCCCCCCACAGTCTGTAGTCAACTGCCTCCACGCTATAAAAACCTGGATGGCAACCAAATTACTTAAACTCAACAGCAAAAAGACAGAGCTCATGGTTGTGGCCCCCAAGGCACTGCTCGGGAAGGTTGGAGATCTCCTCTTCCACGTTGACGGCTGTTCCATCTCCCCGTCTCTCGAAGTCCGTAACCTGGGCGTCACCCTTGACTCCACACTTTCATTTCACTCCCACATCAAATCTGTCACCAAGTCTGCCTTCTACCACCTCAGGAACACCTCAGGAACATCGACCCTCACTCTCAGACTCTGTGGCTGAGACCCTGATCCACTCATTTGTCACCTCCCGGTTGGACTACTGTAATGGAGTCCTGTTCGGGGTACCCAGCAAAGCCCTGGACAGGCTCCAGTATGTCCAGAACTCAGCTGCCAGGGTTCTCACTCACACCAAGCCCTGGCAGCACATCACCCCCACCCATCTCCACTGGCTTCCAGTCAGGTTCCGCATCACCTTCAAACTCCTGCTCCTCACCTACAAATCCCTCCATGCCCTCGCCCCCCGGTACCTGTCTGATCTCCTCCACCAGTACACTCCATCCCGGAACCTACGATCCTTTGATCTAGGTCTCCTCTCCATCCCTCGCACCAGGTTACAGACTTTTGGGGACAGAGCCTTCAGCGTGGCGTCCCCTACCCTCTGGAACTCTCTCCCCCCCGAAATCTGCAACGCCCCAACCCTGGACACCTTCAAATCCGCTCTAAAAACACACCTCTTCACCAAGGCTTTCCCCATCAGTTAGTTTTAGATTAAATTAGGTCCATTATCCCCTACTTTCCCTCATCCCCTCTTCCCCCTCCCCCCCCTACTTTCCTTGCCCTATTTTTTGTCCTGATTGTAAAGCGACCTTGGGTTCTATGAAAGGCGCTATATAAATTTGATCTATTATTATTATTATTATTATTATTATTATTATTATTATTATTATTATTATTATTATTATTATTATTATTATTATTATTATTATTATGGTGCATCGTTCGCTTCTGTGTTAATGTTCGCCAATACAAATTTCACTTCGGGAACTCGGATAGCAGACGGGCGAAACACACAGTTGGAATTACAAAGTCATGATCGCCTGACTTGGGTTGCGTCTTTCACCGCTGTAGTTGTCGTGGTTTGAAATATATCAAAGTGAATACCATTCATTGAAATGGTAGCGAAGTGAATAAGAAAAGCAAATGGCCTTCAGTATAACACACACACGCACACACCACTGAGCCATAACAATTTACCTATCTCAAGTCCTGCCCTCTTTCCGTGATCCTCCAATCACAAGTTTCAAGTTTCTTCAAGTTTCTTTAATAGTTGTCATACAGAAGTACAGAATACTTTTGTACAAAATGCTTCTTACTGTTGCGCTCCAGAGACTGTGCATGACAAGATAAGTATGAAATAAAAACATAGTAAAAATTAGAAGAAAAAAAAAAAGAGGTCACAGTGTTCAGTTTAGACATATGTACAATGTTCGTAGACGTAGTTACCATACAATATACAATACTGTGCAGTGTACTAATATACAATACTATATAGTGCAAGGCATAAATGGACGAGGTGCAGTTTAGGTACAATTCACAGTAGGTGTACGAGTTGTAGTGCAAATCCTTTATCAATAAATATAAAGTGTAAGTGTGTTTGTGTGATCTAAAGTGTGGAGAGTGGGTGCTGCAGTGTGTTGTTTGTTTGAGTGAGTGTGTGTGTGCGTGTGGGTGTGTGTGCTGTGTGCATTTGATGGTTGTTGCATAGTGATTATTATTACTGTCGCTTCCCTCTGACAACAGTTGTGATTGGAGGATCAAGAAAATATGTTAGTTGATAGGCATTTGAGATAGGTCAATTAACAATACTCATCATCATAAAAACTGCCATGAATCAGAATTCGAGTGTCAATCAGAATTGATGTTAAAACAATGGGAATAATTTAGTTGCTATTGATTGATTGATTGATTGATTGAAAAGTTTATTAACAGATTGCAGAATGGGTACAGCACAGTACAGCTCAATACATACAATTGTTAAGGGGATGCAGACCAGAGAAAGACTTTCGTCTTGTTTACATCAGGGTCCCCCATTTTCAATTCATCATAACATATATGACATACATGACATACAGATAGACAGTACTGCTACATCTATACATTTATGACATATCAGATTTGCAAATACAGTACCGTTTGTGATACAAAAAGTGTCCAGAAAAAGAGTATACCGTATATACATTTGACGTAGAAACTGTACATTGGGGGAGGTTGGGTGGGTGGGTGGGGTGGGGTTGGGTGGGTGGGTGGGGGCTGTACATTGGAGGTGGGGGGGTTGGGTAGGGGGGGGGGGGGGGACACTGTACACTGTACATTGGAATACTGACAAAGCCATACAAAAGTCATTTACTGTACAACTGGGTTAGGACATTTGTAGGGGCCAGTTTCGAATTGCAGTCTCCGGTAGGTGTTCTTTGAGAGTGTTTTTGAAAGTGGGTAGTGATTCACATTCCTTTACAGCTGTGGGTAGGGCGTTCCACATTGATGTGGCATAATTGCGAAACGTGTTTAGTCCCTTGTTTGAGCCGAATCTGGGTTTAACATGATTTGTGGAGCTCCCTCTGGTGTTGTGATCGTGATATTCACTGACCTTTGGGAAGTATTTTGACATGTACATGGGTACCTTGGTCACGTAGTGTATCTTGTAGACCAGGCCCATTGCAAGTTGCTGTACTCTGTCGTCTACTCTAAGCCATTCTAGGTTGTCAAAGTGGGCAGGGGTGAGGTGGGTTCTAGGAGTAAGGTCAAGCAGTAGTCTGACCAGTTTGTTTTGAGATGTTTGTAATTTTGTTTTTAGCGCCTTTGAGGTGCTTTGGTACCATGAGGTGCACGCATAGTCGTAGTACCCTTGAATGAGTGCTCCTGCCAGAGTCTTCAGGGTATTCTTGTTTACCAGAGAGGAGATCCGGTACAAGAATAGAGTTCGTTGGTTGACTTTTTTTTATTACATTGGATGCCATTTTGTCACAGGAAAGATTAGCCTCTAGGATGGAACCCAGGTAGGTAATTTCATCTTTCCTTGTGACAATATTGTCACCCACTGTAACTGAGAAGCTGTCGGTCTTGCTGAGTTTGTTATTTGAACTGAAGAGAATGGACTCTGTTTTGCCCAGGTGTAATGATAGTTTATTGTCGGCGAGCCATATGCAGATTTTGCCTAGTTCTGAGCTGAGGGCTTTTTCAACCTGTAACTTGTTCTTGTCAGAGACCAGCAGGGCTGAGTCGTCCACAAACAGGAACAAGTTGCAGTCACAAGCTGACGACATGTCATTTGCATAAATTAGGAATAGTAGCGGTCCTAGTATGCTTCCTTGCGGAACACCACAGTTCACTGAGAGGGGGGGGGGGGGGGGGGATAGGGTACCGTTTACCTCCACCATCTGTTCTCTCCCCTCCAGGTAGGATTGTATCCAGCTCACTGATAGACTATCAAAACCGCTTGTCAATCAGAATGGTGTTGCCATGCTGAATCGCAGAGTGGCCCATTACTGGAAAAACTATGATTGACAGTCTGATTGACGGTGTGTAGAAATGTCTAAACCTTTAAACAGTTTAGCAGTTCAAACACTATCAGCACCATCCCACCCTGTTGTCTTGTGTTTTTCACCTAATTTCACAGAAGTTGTTCTGAATGTGCGCCAGCCCTTGTTGTCTAGACAAACATAAACGCGTGCGCACACACACAGATACTGTAATAGTACAGGAAATAGCACGGCTGCAGGGCAATTCTGAAAGCATGACTTAAGACATCAGCAACCTGTTTGATAACCATTGCACATCCTGTTGTCCGAGACATCTCCTCTGGTTCTGTGTGTGTATGTGTGTGTATGTGGACCCCAGGAAGATTAGCTGGTTGCCATGGCACCAGCTAATGGGGATCCGTAATAAAATCATAAATCATGTATGTATGTATGTATGTATGTATGTATGTATGTATGTATGTATGTATGTATGTATGTATGTATGTATGTATGTATGTGTGTGTGAGTGTGAGAGTGTGTGTGTGTGTGTGTGTGTGTGCGTGTGTGTCTGTCTATATGCTCTTTGAAATGAGTGTGCAGTGGTATTTCAGTAACTATGTTTACACACCAGTAACATACGTCATTTTAATGTCTTTCTTGGCAGTCTGCAGGTGTCTACCGGTATTTGTGAATGAGAGAGAGAGAGAGAAAAAGAAAAGAGTGCTGTTGGACATATCAACTAAGATATCAATGCCGCCACCTTTTAAACAGAGTCCTGCCTCTCCACTGAAAGGTTGACAGACAGATCGGGGCTAAGCGAGACTCATCAAAGGCCCATGTCAATCACACGCCAGTCTGTGTATGTGTGTGTGTCATAAGGCCTGGGAGGCAGGAAGGAAGCTCACAGCTGGCTGCAGTGGAAAAACAACCCTGACATTAAATCCAACAGGTAGGACTAGTTTAACAGAGCTGGGATTAGCACGTACACACACAATGTTAATTTAATCCTGTTTGGGCTTCTCTGGAGAGATTTGCACTACAACTCATACCTCATTGCACCTTACCCTAAGTTGTACCTCATCCCATTTCTGCATTGTACTGTATATTGTATTGTAACTCAGTTACTAATTTTTTCTACTCTGTATTGTATATTGTATATATGTATATTGAACACTTTTGTTTACACTTTGTTGTTTACGTACTTTTGACTTTCTATTTTATACTTTATCTATTTTTTATCTAGCACACTCTCAGGAGCAAAACAGAAAAAAAGCATTTAGTATAAAAGTATTCTGTATTTTTGTATGACAACTAATAAAGAAAGTTGAAACTTGAACTTGGGTTGTATGGGACTCTGTCTTTGGCCATTTTGAACTTGAATGGTTGCTTTTGCCATCACAGGACGGAACCGCCCCACTGTCGACATCCCGTCACCTACCTCGCCGATATCCCCGAAAGCGTAGATGTTGGGCACGGAGGTGGCGTCGTCAGCGGCCACGAGGATCTTCCCCGTCTCCTCGTTGAGCCGCACGCCGACCAGGTCCAGGCCCAGCGCTCTGGTTTCGGGGGCTCTGCCTACAGGGTCAAGCCCAGCGAAACACACAGGGTCAATATTACATTACATTACACAGTAGAGGCGGGGTGGGGGGGGGGGCTAGCTATCTGTACAGTGTTCATAACACATACCAGTCAGCTGGGCCTCTCACAGGCACGTCCTGCCACTCTCCGTCCAACAGAGATAATCTTATCCAGCAATTAGAAAAGAAAACATCTGCCCAGCTGGGAGAGAGAGAGAGGGTATGGTGGAGGGGGGGTTGGGGGGGGGGAGTGACTTGTCTTTTGGCAGAGTGAATAATGAGCGGCTGGGGAACGGCATCCCATCAGCCACCTGGGGCCTCGAGGTGTCATTTCTGCCACTTCCTGCAGGACAGTTGACTGCTGCTGTCGACACCCGCCCATCTCGCCGCGCGGTCTCCATGGCGATGGACCGTGCAATCGCTGCTGCTCGAGACCCGGGCCTTCTCCTCCTCCTCCTACCACCGCTCCCCCCACCTCCCCAGCTCCTCACTCTCTGCCTGGGTAGCATAATAAACACCAGGCCCTGAGGTACCCACGTAGATGCTATCGGACAACAAGAATAACAAACCCCTGAGACCCTCTTCCTGGCTGGAGCCACAGTACAACTTCCTCCCTCCCTCCCCCCCTCCTCCTCCTCTGCTCGTCAGACCTGGGGGCCGGAGCGCTCGGGGATCTGTCCGTTACCGCAACACGGGTGGTAGAGGAGAGGCCGAGAGAGAGAGAGGGGAGAGAGAGAGAGAGAGAGAGAGAGAGAGAGAGAGAGAGAGGAGAGATAGCGGGGCACAGTCCCTAAAGGAACTGCACTGGTTGGGCCAGAGGGTCTCTCTGCTATACAAGGCCACCACTGTGTTTAGAGTTATTACACAGTCCGAGCTGAAGAGCCAAAGCTTGGTAACACTGTGAATGTATTCAAGGCTATGGTGAAGCCTACTGTAACCACGTTTTCTGTGTGCAAATGTTTTAACGTTACTTTTTATCTGTAATGTCTATGATGTGTGTATGTTGAAACTTTGTGTTGCTGCTATTCTTGGCCAGGTCTCCCTTGTAAAAAGAGATCCTGGATCTCAATTGGGACAAACCTGGTTAAATAAATAAATAAATAAATAAATAAATACAATTACACAAGCATTTTGAACCTCATGTTGAACCTCGAAAGAAGCATAAAAGGTACCTGAGAAAAAGAAAACACTTTCAAATCACACAATAATTTTATATATACATATATACAGTATATATATATATATGACTGGCCCTTCCTGTCTCACTCAGTGACTGGGATCTTGGAGGGACTACAGGTCCATTGTGTGGCGAGGACACAACAACAGAGGGGCAGTGGGCTGATAAGGTCCAAGTTTTGGAGTCTCGTACTCATAGTGACAAGGCCCCACCGGTCCAACAGACTGTTGTGACGTTCAGAGGAAATCTCCAAGACCGCCGGGGCTAATTAGCCAAAAACGAAAACCTCCTTCAACTTGAAACGAGAGCCGGGCACTTATCTGATCAATCAAATGAACAAAGACAAAAGCGAGAAATATCAAGGGAAGAGGGATTGTTCTTGGGGGGAAAAGATTACCGTATCTGAAATTGAGGAGACATTCTATTTTGTGCCAAAATGTACTAAAAGTGGCTGGATTCTGTGGTGTGAGTGAGTGCATAAAGAGACCATTGTCACTTAAAAAGGAGAAAACCATGGTATTTCACCTTTGAAATGTGTAAATGGAATGGACTGCATTTTTATCAAAAGCGTTTTAAAATGTTTGCCTCACAAAACTGTTGTCTGTGAGAGCTGCTAAGACCTGTAACTCCATACCAATTTACATCTGCAATATTGAAACACACAGATCATTCATCTCAAAACATGGTTATGAAATAACTACACAACAGCCCTTCATAACCCTAACCCTGTCTGCTTGCTTGCCCACATGTACATGTATGATCGTGTGTACCTAATATGTTGTATCATTGTCTGTACATGTCTGCTGTACATATTTTGTATGATGGGTTTTTAACCTGTTCTTAATTAACTGTATGCCATATTTATACAACGGCATGCAAATTTCTCGATTCTGATTGGCTGAAACAGTCCATTTACACGTATGTATTGCGATCAGTCCACGCTTGCTGGCCCAGGACCCGCCCACAACCGAATCACATCACATCAATCCGCCGGATCACAAGAAGGTGGACAATAATCTTTACAAATGGATATGTTGATAGCGATTAAAGAATAGGGCAAAGAAAACATTTTAATTTGTTTTACCTACTTTCTATAGAAGCATCTAAGAATGAAGTTCTATGGAAAGTAGGTCTGCATTCCCTTAACAATTGTGTGTATTGAGCCGTACTGTATTGTACCCATTCTGCATCTGGTAATAAAATTTTCAATCAATCATTCCAATAATACACAGTTGGATGTGTTAGTTGGTTGGATGCACTTCAAGCTGCTTCCACATGAGGCAACTTCTCTCAATCATTCCAATAATACACAGTTGGATGTGTTAGTTGGTTGGATGCACTTCCGATCTGCTTCCACATGGAGGCAAATTGTCTTTTTTGTAGTTGTGGGAACTACTTTTTCTGGCGGATGGTTTTTTCAATAAATCTTCGATTAATGTGTGTTTATTGTATAGAAATAAGGTTGGATGAATGTGGCAGTTGTATAAAAGCTTTACACCACTTGCAGTCGTGATTTGTGAACAATAAACCATGCCTAGGGGGGTCTAACGACCCTCGGCTGCGCCTCGGGCCTAACGACCACCCCTAGGCATGGTTTATTGTTCACAAACCACTCCTGCGCGTGATGTAATGCTTAAATATTATGCTTTATTTTTTAGCTGCTTTTTAACACCAGGCCCAGGGACAACAGTAACACTGTCTCACACATTTACATTCATGTTCATTAATGTGTGCTGTCCCTGTCGAACCTAAACTAACGTTACAACTAACCTAAAGTTAGTTTAAGTTCGTGTTAACGTTAGATAATGTACAAAATAAACGTTTTCCACTGCTATAAACATCGCACTTTCATTTTGACAACCCCAGAAAGGAAGTCATTATATATGCTTTACCATCCTCCTGTTCTGCGTTAGCTCCGGTTAGCTCAGAGCGTCCGGTATAACAATATACCAGGGCTTGGATTACTGTTTTCTAAATTGGGGAGGCTTTTAATCGTCAAGGTAAGAGGATTTCAAGTCATGGTATCCATAAACTTCAATCGGTTCGGATCTTTTGAATGAATGAGAATGTAAACAAACACGGCGTCACGTTGAAATCACTGGCTGCGCTCAGAGAGGAGTGGTTGGGCAAAAAAATTGTTCAGAGTATATTTGCTTATAAAACGTAATTGTCTAATTCAATTATTTTTTATTTCTCCACGTGGTGAATACACAGGTCACAACATGTTTACATGAACGTTTTGGAGTTGTATTTGGAGTGTATTCTGCAATCTGTTAATAAACTTTTCAATCAATCAATCAAACTAAAGTAAGGCTCCGGATCCGCCTCACTTCCAGTGATGAAGCTAAGCTATGCTAACGGAGCGACTGCTCCCTAAGCTAAATGCACGCACAGAGACAAAAAAGGTATGTATCTTCTTGTCTAACTCCAGGGAAGATGTTAAATAAGCTAATTTCCCAAAATGTTGGAGTTTTCCTTTAAGACACGCTGCCAGGAGGAGCTGGAATCGAACTAGGAACCTTCTGATTACCAGACAACCGTTCTCTAACCATATAGCAGGTGAACATCATCATCACATGACAACCGTGGCCAATGAGCTGTGGCATTGTGCCATATTGTATGGCAAAACATGTCGTGAAAATACTATGAACAGCAAGAAATTTGAGAAGTTCTTCCAGCCCCCTACTCTGTGATGTCACACTGTGGCAGTGTGGCACGGTGGGGTAGTGGGTAACACTGTCGCCTCACAGCTAGAAGGTCCTGGGTTCGATTCCCGCTTGGGAACCAGGTTGCCAGGTACCCAGGTGGGGTATCTACCGGGCCTTTCTGTGTGGAGTTTGCATGTTCTCCCCCTGTGCTTGCAAGGGTTTCCCCTCCCGATAAGATAAACCCAATGGAAAAACATGCACAACAACAGATCGCTAACGCTGTGGCGTCCTTGACGAAGACGGACAGGAGCACTTGGATTGGTCCCCGGGGCGCGGCTCACGTTGACGCCCTATCTGCTCCCGGCTGCCCATGGGGGGGAAGGACGACGGGATGGGTAATAGGAAAAAGACAATGCATGTGTGTGTGCCGCTCCAATTGTAAGTCGAGTTTGTTGCATGCCGAATAAAGACCCCCTAAAAGAGGTCCTGCATTATTATTATTATTATATTATTATTATTATTATTATTATTATTATTATTATTATAAAAATTATTATTATTATAAATCACTTCTTTGCGTTGCTTAGCAACAAAAGCATATTTTGTGTGTATGAAACTAGACTCTGGAACCAGCAATACTGCATTTCAAAATATGGCTTCTCTGTGTGAAAGGATGAAGTGACCTAGGAGGATATTCTGGGTATAAGGGTGGTTTTCTAGTTATTAACTGCTATTTCTACTGCTGTAGATGAGGGAGTGTGTTAAATAACATCCCAGCTGTGGTCGCAGATGTGAGCCGCATCTCAGAATAATAATAATAATAACAATAACAATAACAATAACAATAACAATAACAATAAAATAAAATAAAATAAAATAAAATAAAATAAAATAAAATAAAATAAAATAAAATAAAATAAAATAAAATAAAATAAAATAAAATAAAATAAAATAAAATAAAATAAAATAATAATAATAATAATAATAATAATAATAATAATAATAATAATAATAATAATAATAATAATAATAATAATAATAATAATAATGATGTGCTTATATTTGTAATGGTATATAAGCTGAAATAGATTCTATGAGTAAACAAAATCCTATTCATTGTCAGGGGAGGAACAGTTGTGGCTTTACATCACATCACATCAAAGGAACAATCAAAATGGTTCTCTGCTTTTGTGCTTGGGAAGGGAATTTATTCATGTTCTATCCCCAAAGCCACAAGAATAACATTACATATTTGATTTCTTAAACTCTAACATTTTATATACTCACCTATACCTCACAAATAGGGCTGGGTATCGAATTTCTATACTTTTACGGTATCGATCGAATTGCCTCAATAGTACCATTGAGTATCGAACAATGTTGTGGTAACGAAATTTGGTATCGAATGACAGTGTTCGATACCTTAGTAGTTCATCTCATTAGTGTCAGTGAGACAAAAAGCATGTTTGTTTACAAAGATATAACATTTCTTCGGTTCAACCACAATCATCCAAAATCATCCAAAATGTAACAAAACCTCTGATTGGCTCACATGCGACTCACGAAACTCAGCAAAGTATCAAAATATGTATTGTTTTGGTATCAGTATTGGCACTGGTATTGAACATTTTCAAACCACACCCAGGCTAACTGTAAAAACACGCTATTATTGTGTGCCGACAGAAAAAAGCGTAGTATGTAATACAGAGGGTGAGGTACATAAAAGAGCAGTCCTATAGGGTCATGGGGGGGGGGGGGGGGAATAACGTGTCCACCGTCCACACGCGGAGAGGAAACGTGGAAATGGGTGGTTTCCTGGCCAGTCCTGCAGGAACACCTGGGCAGGGGAGCGGCCCTGGGGCCAGGATGGGACCAGGGGAAGGGTGGAGGCCAGGGAGGCAGGGGGCCAGAGAGAAGGATATATACGGTGGACAGTGTTGGAACGGTCCCTCTGGTCCCCTCCCCGCCTGGCCTTTAATGTGTCCGTGGAGGGCCTCGACCCCGCCTGGCCTCTAGTGTAAAGGTCACGGTTAAAGGGAAGTGGTCTTGGACTTCTCACAACTCCTGCATGTACACATCAAAGACGACGGGCCCCCCACCCCCCGTCATTAGAGGTTCCCAGTACTGCACTGTATGGGAGGAACAGGTAATGGCTCAGACACAGCTATAACTTCCACACAGTGACTGAGCCTACATCTCTCAGATCTCATAACAACAAGCCATGTGCCCGGCAACCATCCCTGTCCAAGTGTCCTTGAGCGAGCCACTGAACCGCTACCTGCTCCGGGGGGGGGGGGGGGGGGGCACAAATAGCCCACCCTGCCCTCCGACCCCTCTGGCATATGTATGCGTTTCTCACAGGGAAACTGCTGTTATAGATACAGTAGCCACTCATCACCATGTAGATGTCTTAATCAGGTTAGGACGATGTAACACCTTAGACTAGTGGTTCTCAACTAGGGGTTCGGGGATCCCCAGGGGTCCACGAGAAGGTTCCAGGGGGTCCCCAGGAAAATGGGGAATAGTTGAATTTCAGCATTTCATTAACTATACACTGCATCACTGTGCCTCACTGCATCACTGAGCACCAGGTGACAGTTACCATCTTCCTGGACTCTTACTTTTGAAACAGCACTGTGCAATATTACACCTACTGTAGACTTCAGCATATTTTTACTGTATATTTTATTCTATTTTATTCTTAGGCAATTAGTTTGGTTATTCTTATTCGTGACTGTTTAATGTTGAGCGATTTGCAGTGTCAAATTTCCCTCGGGATAATACAAGTATTTCTATTCTATTCTATTCTATAGAAGTTAGCCTGATGTGAGAATATACTATATAAGAGTGACTGATCAGTTTCACTTTCTCCACTGTTATCTCCTTGGCTACAGTAGACAGTTGTGGGATTCTGGACTTAGTCAGATCCAACACTAAATTATGAAGGAGGAGCACGTTCAGTGGTAGGACTAAGACTCCCAAGATGCAACACTGAACGGCACAGGACGTCCTTCATTCCGACAGCCGTCAAGACTCCATAACGCACCACCGTGCCTCACTGCACCACTGAGCACAGTGTGACAGAACTATCAAATCTTCCTGGGCCCTCATTCATCAACGTGTTCTACGCACAGATCTGTGCTTACCCTGTGCGTACGATCATTTCTAAGCAAATAGTGGGATTCATCAATTTCGATTTGAACTTGACTTCGTGCTTACATCTACGCACAGTTCAGACCTGGCGTACCTAGCGCCCAGTGGTAGAATATATTATTACAACAAGGAAATGAGCTTCTGTGCATAATAACACTGGCACGTTCTGTACGAACCGTAGTTCATTATAGTTCATTGTAAAATAGCAACAGTAGTGTAATTATGGTCAAAACCCTATAAATAGCATTTGGAATAATAGATCTTTCTCTCAGAATGAATGCAGCATGGTTTATATAGCGTTATCGGAATATACGGGGTGTAGGCTACTGACTGACTGCGCTCCGCGTAGCTTGATTGATTGATTGATTGAAAAGTTTATTAACAGATTGCAGAATGGGTACAGTACAGTACAGCTCAGTACATACAATTGTTAATTGGGGATGCAGACCAACTTTCGTCTTGTTTACATCAGGGTCCCCCATTTTCAATTCATCATAAATCATAAAGCTCAACTCGTTATTATTCTGCGCAGACCGCAGAAACACGGGAACGTTTTGATTATATTTAAAAGGCTTTACGTTAAACGAAACAAGTGGAACTTCGAAGCTGTAAGCAGAATACAAGTCATATGAATATAGTGTTCTTCCCCCTTTTTACTGTATAAGAAAGAATAGAAAACGCATTGCAATGACACTATAGTGGACAGACTATGTATATGATGGGATTCAAGTTCGCGTTTTTGTTGCTCATAGGCATGCTGTCAGAGTATGATATCTTAATCAAACATTCTAGAACATTTGTCGTCACAGATCATGTCCTAATAGAACATAGGCTATGGCATGGATCGTGATATTGTGTGGACTGTTATTATTACTGTACACCGGTACCACCCATTGTGACAACAGCCTTGTGAGTCCCGCACACAAACATGATGGAATTCAAGTTCATGTATTGAAAGGCAGGCTATCATACATGCAGTGAGATTCATTGTTCTTGTATATGCTCTCGTATTATATTGTTTATATAGGCTACCCAATACTGACATCAAAATAGATTGTAGTATGCCTCTAGAAATCATATGCAGCAGGTAGAAAATTGACGGGAGATCCATCGCGATTTGGAATAAAATTGAGGAGAACTTGAGAGAGTCAACAGCTTCAAGTACCTCGGAGCCCACATATCCGAGGACTTGAAATGGACCATACACATTAACAGTGTGGTGAAGAAGGCACGACAACGCCTCTACTTCCTCAGGCGCCTAAGGAAGTTCCAAGTCAGCCAGAAGATCCTTAAGAACTTCTACTCATGTACAATAGAGAGCATCTTGACCGGCAACATCACCTCCTGGTTTGGGAATAGCACTGCAAAAGACCAAAGCAGACTACAAAGAGTGACACGTTCAGCCGAACGCACAATTGGAGGGGGGCTCCCCACTCTCCAGAACATTTACAACAAGCGTTGCAAGGGGAAGGCTAAGAGAATTATTAAGGACTCGAGCCACCCGAACAACTGCCTCTTTGAACTGCTGCCGTCAGGCAAGCGACACAGGAGTCTCAAGGCGAGCACAGAAAGACTCAGAAGTAGCTTCTATCCCCAGGCCATCAGGCTGCTAAACGAACAATGAATGAACACTACACAACAACAACCACCAAACACACATAGCACACACATCCACACGCACACACTCACTTTAAACAAACACACTGTAGCACCCACTACACACACTTTATAGCACACACCCACTTTAAACAAACACACTGTAGCACCCACTCCCCACACTTTATATTTATGGATGAAGGATTGCACTACAACTCGTACACCTTACTGTAAATTGTACCTAAAATTGTACCTCATCCCATTTCTGCTTTGCACTAGATAGTACTGTACATTAGTACACTGCATAGTATTGTGTATTGTATATTATATGGTAACTCAGAACATTGTACATATGTCTATACCGAACAACTGTGACCTCATTCTTCTTCTAAATTCATGCTATATTATGTTATTATGTTATTTGATACTATCTTGTCTAGCACAGTCTCTGGAGCGTAACAGTAAGAAGCATTTTGTATGAAAGTATTCTGTACTTCTGTATGACAACTATTAAAGAACTTGAACTTTAATCCCTGGGGTATTAATCAAACAACACGGGAAAAGGCAGTCATATTCCAGCGCGGTCTTTATTAGCCGACAACAAAATAGATGCATCTAAAAATCATATAGCCAATCGAACACAACTAATAAAGGCATTCATATTACAGCACGGTTATAATGACACACAACCAACGCCAAACAGTGGTCAACGAACGGTCTTTATTAGTATTTTGAGCTGTCCAGGCAGAATTGCAGCAATGGTCTTAGGGAGCCGTTGATATCTGACATCACCGTTTACGAGTCCGCCTTTTATTTATCCCACAATACGCGATAGTGTCTTCTTGGTTCGACAGCAGTGAACAATCTTCGTGGAGTTTCTCAGGGTTCCGCTCGGGTCCGTCCATTATTTCACATCCCATGGGGGGTGTTTCCTCATTTTCATGACCATATATGGATAATCATGCACGAGCATTGACGGTAGAACAAAGTGGTATTCATCAACACGGAGGACCATAGAGCCTGCGTACGCACGTGTGATGAATGCCGACTTCCCTGTGCGTACGCTAGTTCTACATTCCGTGCTTACGTGTGGAAGTAGGTCAAGTTCTACGTCCACGTTGATGAATGAGGGCCGGACTTTTACTTCGACACTGTACAATTCCAAAAATGTTACTGTATTTATTTTTTACAGTATATTTCTGTATATTTTATATTAGAATGTATATACAGTACATAACATAGAAAATGAATATCCCGGACCGTATTTTATTCGTCTTATTCTTATTCGTGACTTTTGTTTTTGACTACCTAAATGTTACTGGTTACTGTGAGCGATCTGTCGTGCCAAGTGTCCCTCGGGATGAATAAAGTATTTCTATTCTAAAAAAACCTTCTCAGACGGGGGTCCCTGTGACAGTCTTATAAACTGGGGGTCCCCCACCTAATGTGTCAGTTTGGGGGTTCAGACAGTCTTTATAAACTGGGGGTCCCCCACCTAACGTGTCAGTTTGGGGGTTCAGACAGTCTTTATAAACTGGGGGTCTCCCACCTAATGTGTCAGTTTGGGGGTTCAGACAGTCTTTATAAACTGGGGGTCCCCCACCTAACGTGTCAGTTTGGGGGTTCAGACAGTCTTTATAAACTGGGGGTCCCCCACCTAACGTGTCAGTTTGGGGGTTCAGACAGTCTTTATAAACTGGGGGTCTCCCACCTAACGTGTCAGTTTGGGGGTTCAGACAGTCTTTATAAACTGGGGGTCCCCCACCTAACGTGTCAGTTTGGGGGTTCAGACAGTCTTTATAAACTGGGGGTCCCCCACCTAACGTGTCAGTTTGGGGGTTCAGACAGTCTTTATAAACTGGGGGTCTCCCACCTAACGTGTCAGTTTGGGGGTTCAGACAGTCTTTATAAACTGGGGGTCCCCCACCAAACGTGTCAGTTTGGGGGTCCTCCTCCAACATGAAAGAGGTTGAGATCCACAGGTCACTCACGACCCAAAACGGGCTGTAGGCCAGTTGGCCTGTTTCTGGTCGGTCCCACAAGCCCAGGTGCCGGGTCAGAACCAACAGTGTTACATTTAGGTCCTGGTCCGAAGACAGGCTTGGGAGGATATAGGAAACCGGCCGTACCATCATCTCACGCATCCAAAAAACCTACTGAAATATACTCTCAACACGAGCGACATCCCCCGCTACCAGTCACACGCTATTCTGACTACGGCCAAGATCCGGCGGCCTGGGGGACACTGTGGGAATCTAACCCGAGAGGGAAGAACGTCATCCGCGCCGCTAAGGTCACACGCATGCCTACCGCCGTCACACGCATCCCTACCGCCGTCACACGCATACAGGCCTCAGACACACACACACACCAGGCGGTGCCCGGGCAGTGGGCACAAGTCACAGACGCGGCAGTCGAGACCTTCGGAAACGTCCTCTGGTCTTCTTCAGGGACCGGCCTCGATGCAAATAAACCGCGGCGGCGGTCCGACGGATGTTCCCTCCATTGTTACTGGCGGAACAAGAGAAATGAAATGATAGAACGTGGAATGGATGGAAAAAGGAGCAGGAGGAGGAGGAGATGGAGCATGCGTGGGCAGGCTGGGGACGACGGGCAGAGGGATGGCAGTGACAGATGCAGTGGAGCGGGCAGGGTCGCTTTTCCGCTGGGCTGGCACGGGGCAGGAAAGGCCCAGCGTGGGAGAACAAAGAGGGGGGAATGTAGTGACCCTGTGCCTGGGTGCATCCTGCCCTGTCCTGCCCCCCTCTCCAGCCAGGAGAGAGCCCCGAGGCTGGGTGATTAACACTTCCCCCTGGCCATTCCATCACTCAAGGCTTTATTACTTTGTTTTTACAAGACTTGATTCCCTCTCCCGCTATATCTGCTGACGCTGCACTGTATATCGGGGATGTCAATGAAACTTATGGCAGCGGTGTGGATGGAAACCAGCGGTACGAGTTGCTTATATTCAAGTGATTATTGTTACGTGGGAGGAGTGGAAAACCTGTATGTGTGGTTTACATTTACATTTACATTTACATTTAGTCATTTAGCTGACGCTTTTATCCAAAGCGACTTACAAGTTCTGTACGACAAGTCATCAGGAAGGGGCACAACTCTATCAGCTGAGTAACAATGTTCATCAAAGTGTTGAGTGCTACAGTGTAGGTTAGTATATTAGGACATTAAGTGCATGACAGTAAGGTTAGTTAGGGTTATTTTTTTTAATTTCAGATATTGGTTGAAGAAGTGTGTCTTTAGTCGACGGCGAAAGATTGGTTTGTTTGCCGGGGGAAGTTTTGACATGGAAGTTAAATAATTAGTTAATTAATTAGTTAAATAAAAAGTTAGGAATAGGATATACAAAAGTTGTGGTTCAGACCGTTCTTAACCCATTGAAACCGGGAAACACATGTCTATATATGCAGGCTATATAATGCATTCTTAGCAGGCGTTTTAGGTCTAAATGGGTTAAACCTTTTCCGTGCCGGACCCAAACGGGAGTACATTCAGTCTGACTCCGGGACCAAAGGCTGATGCCATGTGACCCAATAGAAACAAACCAGGCCGTAGTTAATTATTCCCATCCTTTACACGCATCATACACACACACATGGACTCACCAACAGCCCACAGCACGGAGTCATAGACGTCCTGCTCCTCGTTGCCCGTCACTACGTCTGTCCAGGTCACCTGCAGGGCCCCTGAGGGCAGCCTGTCCACTCTCTTGGGGACACACCTCCAGGAGAACTTAGTCCCATAAGCCTCCATGTAGTCAGTCACCAGACCTGCCATTTGCTGCGGAGAGACCACGAGAGAGAAACGCCACCTTCTGTCATTTCAGAAAAAGTTAAAAATAAAGTACATATAAAGTTCTATACTTCATACTTCCCTGAGGGGAAAATGTACTTGGAACATCAGTGCTGCATCATTCTGCGATAACCGTGTAAATAAAGAAGAAGAAAAAAATATATACAATCATTCATTCAGTTAGTAAAAAGGACTTCAGACAAATATGACAATACATAGAGACGTGCAACCATAATACATAAGTAGGTAAACTCATTTCAAAAGCTTCAAAAAGATTCATATTGCACCCTGCCCTAATTCAATTACAACAGATTAAGACTTGGACAAAAAAGAAAGAGGTGACAGCCCAGCACCACAAAGGAATCAACCTTCTAGTGTTATTTAGGAGAACGATGGATGTAGGAAGGAAGGAGAGCTTATAGCGGTTGCTCTTATATCTACTTGCTCTGAACCGAAATGTTCCCTGAGGGAAGAACTTCATATTCGGGATAAAGAATATGAGAAGGGTCCTGTAAGATTCTCTGTGCCTGGCTGAGCACTACTTTCTCAAAGATAGAAGACAAACTGAACAGACAGAGGGGGGGGGGGGGGGGGGGCATAGGCCTGAGCCAAGTGTCCCTTTGGACCAAGGCATGATAGCCAGGTCTCAGGCTGTCAGTCTGCCTGTCGGGACTCACTAAAGAGGGCCTGCATGGCAGCAGCACGGCTGTTGGGCAGATTGCATGGGGCTCTAGTACTAATAAGCCCTGACTAACAGGGAACCCCGAAACCAAGCCCTGCCAAGCCCACAGCTTGCCTGTCAACTCGCACGGTGCTGATTTGGATAAGTAGAGCCAGGAGCATCGTTGAGAATAGTTAATGGATTCTTACCGGGGAGTTAAAACCTCGGGAAAGTACAAGAAATATCAAATTTGAAACCAAGCGATGTCATAATCTAATGTTCACAATACATTAACCCTTTCACTACCACTACCGAAAGTTAACCCTTTCACTATCCCACTACAGACGGTTGGTGGTGAAAGGGTTAACCTTTGGTAGTGTGGTAGTGAAAGGGTTAACCTTCTGTAGTGTGGTAGTGAAAGGGTTAAGCTTCGGTAGTGTGGTAGTGAAAGGGTTAACCTTCGGTAGTGTGGTAGTGAAAGGGTTAACCTTCTGTAGTGTGGTTGTGAAAGGGTTAATCGCCTGTAGTGTGGTAGTGAAAGGGTTAATCGTCTGTAGTGTGGTAGTGAAAAGGTTAACCTTCAGTAGTGTGGTAGTGAAAGGGTTAATTGTCTGTAGTGTGGTAGTGAAAGGGTTAATCGTCTGTAGTGTGGTAGTGAAAAGGTTAACCTTCGGTAGTAGGTAGTGAAAGGGTTAATCGTATGTAGTGTGGTAGTGAAAGGGTTAAGGTTCTAAAATGTGACGTCTAGAAGATGAATTAAGAAGAATCTCTGCACTACCGCCTGCTAAACGCAGTGTCATTTGACACCTTGTTGTTCATCACGCAGTAGTGCACACATGTTCTATGTCATCATATAAGTCTGATTTGGGTGTGTGTATAAAATCCTCTTTAAATGTATGTATGGTGCAGTACCTGATCAAACCCCCGGAGGGCGATGCTGCGGACCATGACTGTGGTGTCCAGACCTATGCCTGTCAGGAACCCTGCGCACTCCAGAGCCACATCTGAATGAGGTCAGGTTCAGGACAATACTGTGACACTGTAAGTGCGGTGTCTGTCCTGTATACTTGAGATCCAGAATGAGAGGTTGGAAAAGGAAGGAAGTGTTTTAAATTGTTTTATTCAGGTTTTCTTTGGGCTTTCTGTATTTTTCACCCATCCCAATTTTGTCGTTATGCCAATTCCCTTCCTGGTCGTTGCGCGCATTGCCCCACTGTCGGCCTGGGGAGGGTGTAGAACGACCACATGCCTCCTCTAATACATGTGGAGTCGCCAGCCGCTTCTTTTCACCTGACAGCGAGGAGTTTCACTGGGGGAACGTAACGCGTGCAGAGGTTCACGCTATTTCCCCCAGATCCCCTCCCTGCTGAACAGGCCAGTAGGAGTCACAGTTTACAACGACCACCGGCTTCCCACCCGCTAACACTGCCAATTGTGTTAGTAGGGACGACTGACCAAGCCGGAGGTACCGCTGACAGCTGGATTAGATTCCAGAGTCTCTGCGGTGGTAGGCGAGTGCTTAGTCCACTGCGCTACCCAGCCACACCCGGGGAAACGGTTTTTAAAGCAGGTGGGTCATGACCATCATTCTAGGAGGAAATAAATTGCTCAGATCAACTGCTGACAATTCCCCTGAACTCAAACAACAAAACGATGCCTCCACTCCTGGCCGCGTCTATTCTTTAACTAACGGATTTCCAGTTCCGCGTTCGCGTTCTGATTGGCCACTGACGTTTCTGGTGCGATCTGATTGGCCACTGACGTTTCTGGTGCGATCTGATTGGCCACTGACGTTTCTGGTCATGTGACATGTGCGCCCAATCGCGTGACGCGCCCATTTCCGCCTCGAACAGCAGCAAACTACCTAACGCCTAGTTTATCACTGGTTAAGCTTAGGCGACTCTTTCGAAGTTGGTTAAGGTTAGAGTTTGGAATCAGGGCTGGCGTTCTATCGCCATACTCTAAGACAAACTCTAACCTTAACCAACTTCGAAAGAGTGCCTAAGCTTAACCGGTGGCAGAACTTGCCGTCACACGATTGGCGCGACCAGAAACGTCAGTGGCCAATCAGAGCGCAGAATGCGAACGCGGAACTGGAAATCCGTTAGTTAAAGAATTCAGGCCTCCTGGCCAGGTCCTCTGGCAGTCAAAAGGATACAGCTGGCTCCGACCACAAGCCTGTGAGAAACACAGAGACAGAGAAGCTCTTTACCAGAAATCATAACAAGACAATATAAACCCATAACGTTAACAGTATATGTACGAGTCATTTGGTACAATGGACTGAGCCTGGCCAAAACAAAACCCGGCAAATCCCGGGCAAATTTTTTTTCCGTTTGAATCCGAGGAGGAAATACAGAAGTGATGAAAATGCTCTCCGGACGTTCATTACGAAACTTTTTGCGAAGGGAAGAAGTGTGAACAAAAGATTCAGATTCAGATTCAGACAACTTTATTGATCCCGCGTTGGGGCAATTCATAGGTAAAGGTAAAAAAGGGTAAAGGTAAAGAAAGGGGACACAAAAAGGCCATGTACAGCCTGTGTGTGTGCTGATGCAGCATACTGTGTGTGTGTGTGTGTGTGTGTGTGTGTGTGTGTGTGTGTGTGTGTGTGTGTGTGTGTGTGTGTGTGTGTGTGTGTGTGTGTGTGGTCCAGGTGAAATCACACCTCTAATCCAGCCCTGAGATGCGTGGCGTTGAGGAGGGCTAATTGTTAGCGTTTAAGCTAATCCCTGCGGATGGGGCGCGCCGTGTTCGGGGCTCAAGTCCACACGTCAGCCCGCTGAGTGAGGCTCGTCAGGCCCGTCACGAGGCCCCTCTCTCCACCCAGAGGCATCCCCTCCGTGGCCCTGATAGCTCGGGGAGCCAGCCCGCGGCACACATCCTGCCCTCCCCCACCCTCGGCTCACACTAACCACTAAAAGCTCCAGTGCCCATTCTCTCCGTGTCCATCTGCACTTAGCACATATTGTGTGGTGGCTTAGGGGAGGATTAGGCTTGGAGCTTTAGCTTGATTCCACACTTTCATCACCGAGAGACGCCGTCTCCTTTCCCCTGGCTTCTTCCTCTTCTTCCAGCGTGTTCAGATCGTTTTTCCAGTTTGTCTGGTGTTTCTATATTCATCTGCCTTTGCAGCTCAGCAATATAATGGTCAGAGGAGTTTGAGAGAGAGAGAGCGAGCGTGAGCGAGCGTGAGCGAGAGAGAGAGAGAGAGAGAGAGCTTAGCTGGTCCAGATGTGGAGTAGACGATAGCTCAAAAGGACACACTGCATAAGTTCAATTGGCACAATAAACAAAAAAACATTAAACAAAAACATGAGTGAATCTCCCTGCATTGACTTAAGTCAAGCCTTCGAGAGCCAATGCAGGAGGATTCACTCATGTTTTTGTTTATTGTGCCAATTGAACTTATGCTGCAGTGTGTCCTTTTGAGCTATCGTCTACTCCAGCTGTCAAAGCCTGTTCAGAAACGACCGCCATCTCCACCAGGGGAGCAGGGACGTGCCCAGGACTTTAGAGGGGCAGGTGCTCAAAGGCTGAAAAGGGCACTGTACCTGTGCGTATTTAAATCGAGCGAGCGAAGCGTGCAAGCCTCATTTTTAAGGGCTCTTTTCGGGCGGGGGGCCCCCTTTTTATGGTTTTTGGGGTTTTTTGGTGATCAAATATTGAATATTGAACTATAATAATCAGTGCAGGAGCTTATCCTTGAAAGACACTTTCATCACTGACTTAAAAGGCCCATACATCTCCATAAATGTTCAGGGGGGAGGGAAGTGCTTACCTTACAGACCCCAAGAAGTGCTGTATATTCTGTATTGTTTAATATAAATGCATTTTTTATTCCAATCCCGATTTGTATTTGAGATTCCCAAATCCCATCGGACTTGACTTCTTCGTGTCCCTCAATGAGTGTAATACCAGCATTCAACTGTATGCGCCACAGCGGTTTCTATCATCATCATCACCACCCACGCTATGCATAAAATATATAGGTCCGCGGAGAGGCACGCTGAGGAGGCCGTGCAAACTGCAATGGAATGTGGGGCATCTCCCTCTCTTTACCTAATATTTTGATTCTATCCTGACACTTTTCAGTTGGAAGGGCATTCTATATGCGTAACGGTAAAACAAATGTTTTTATGAGGCTCAAAAAGGCAGGTGGTCAGGCACCCCTTGGGCTCTATGTGTGCACGTGCCTGAGGGGAGGCTCGGTGCTGCTGTGATGCCGGTGACCTTGGCCAGTTCATCACCAGCAGCAGCAGCCCACACACTGATGGAGAGCGTGCATCTGAAGCACTCCCGTGTGTGTCTGTCCGCACAACGGGTACAATGTCATTATGGGGAATGTTGGCAAAGGGCTGGATCAGTGTGTAACTTTTGAGTCATTATCAAATGAAGCGTGCACTCCTCTTCAAGCGTGCACTCCTCTCTCGAAGGCCTTCGGTTTTGGCCAAAGTTTCAAAGCCACACAGACGGACAATAAATTCCATGTTTTAACACACTGTGTTATAGCTATAGCTATATTTAGCTATACTAAATGGACTTGCATTGCGCGACATAAAAAAAATGGTAGCCAATGCGACTCACTTAACCATTTACGACTAAAGTTAATTACATAATGGCGTTGAAGTATGATTAATTGACGTTTTTTTTTTTTTTTTTTGCACAAATCTCTCCAACATTCCAAACATCTCTTTCCACATCATCATATTCAATTTCCAGGATTTGCCTTTTTCTTTTTTGTAAGAACATACAAAACATGTAAAGGACTCATACAAATACATTAATAACTGACATGGAAAATAAAAAAAGACTTACGAAAAAAGAAACATACTATACTATACATTATGCGTATACATTCCTGATATATATACCTCGCATGTAGACCGAACTACCTTCGAGCAGGTATGTGCTGCATCCTCTATCGGGATGCCACCCTTCTCCATATTGCATGTGAGAGAAAGCGCCCCAGACATATGCAGTTGTGCATGATAACATGCATGCACGCATGTCTCCGACACATGTATGTGGGTACGTGTATCACGTAAGCATGTGTACATGCCTCATATGTGTGTGTGTGCATCTTCCTGGTATGTGACTGTACTCCTATCTCTTGTGTGTGTTTCGTATCCATGTGTGCCTCTGCCCCCTATGTGTGTGTATATCTCAGATGTGTATATATATGTGCGTCTCAGCTACGTATGTGTGTGTCTCCTATATACATGTGTATCCCCCTTATGTGTCAGTGAAAGCTTATATTTCAACTATGTGTATATGTAGGTATGTGTATGCCTATTTCCTATAAATGAGTATGTGCATGTATGTGTGCCCCTGACGTGTATACCTTATCCTTGTGTATATGAGTGTGTGTAAACCTATTATGTACACATATGAATATGTGTATCCTAGATACTTGTATGCGGCTATACCTGCGCACATGTGAGTGTGATAGAGACAGTGACCGTTCCATAGACACACCATCCGGACATAAAATATATGTACATATATACACAATACATTATAAAGCACAAGTACCATCAGATCAAATCCCCTTTTTCATATTCATCCTTGATAATATTGTAAACCCATCTTAATCATTTGTCCCCAGACCGTTCAGTCAGGTGTAGAAAACTGTCCCATACCTCAGCGAAAATATCCTCTCTCCCTGCGACTCTATACGTCACCCTTTCATATGATGCTGTCCGGAACATTAGTTCCATCCATTCTTTAAAAGTAATATCAACAGGTGATTTCCAATGTCGTAATGCAATTCTACATCCTGATATCATGGCCATTCTATACCACATTCCCCGGTATTTAGGCAGTTTAATCCCTTTCGGTACTATACCCAAAACACATGCCATTGGGGCGTTATTTATCTTCACATTCAAGACCTTACTTAGGAATATCACAATTTGATCCCACATTTTCCGGACCTTCTCACATTCGTACAACATGTGCAGTAAAGTGCCTGTCTCCTTCTCACATCTCCAGCAGATGTCACTGTCCCTTAATTTCAGTCTGGCCAGTTTACTAGGCGTCCAATAGCTTCTGTTCAACACTTTGTAAAAAATAAGTTGTGATTGCGCCTCCCTAGAGAATTTACTCCATTTGGACACCAGTTTCTCCCACATTTCCTCAGTAATATCCTCACGTACATCGTTCTCCCAGCTCAATCTCAGACCCGCCAATTTGGGTGCATTGTATTCTCTTATAACATCATAAAATCTTGACGCACCGCCTTTCCTACGCCATCCTTTATAGAATATTTCTTGAATTGCAGTAATCGGGCCACACTTTGGTCCTCCTATTGATGACGATATACAATGTCTAATCTGTAGGAGATTAATTGACGTTTTAACCCTTTCACTACCACACTACAGAAGGTTAACCGTCTGTAGTGTGGTAGTGAAAGGGTTAACCTTCTGCAGGGTGGTTGTGAAAGGGTTAACCCGTTGCCGTGTGGCAGTGAAAGGGTCAACATTCTGTATTGTCGCAAGTGAAAGGTTTAACCCTTTGGTAGTGAAAAATTCCCATATTTGGTTATAAAAAAATACACAGGTATTGCCACAGAGCAAAAAACAGCTGTGCAGACTCATCGACATTAATAATAATAATAACAATAAACGTTATTTGTATAGCACCTTTCATACAGAAACTGTAGCTCAAAGTGCTTCACAACAGAAAAAAAACAGACATATAAAATGACAGTTTTTCACATTAGGATCCAACATCCCAACAGGCCACCTTGACATTAGGATAGCATTGTATCAATCAGTGCTGCCGGCACGCGCTCAGTGGTTCCCCCTGTTTTAGCACCCGGGGCGGAAACCTGTCACTCTGGGGTGTGCGTGTTCACTCGGGTGTGTGCGTGTTCTGGAGCCTATTAGACACACATCACTCAGCTGGGGCCCCTCTCTCTTCCACCTCCTTCCGTCATGCCAGCCTCCCAGACCCCACCTGCACAGCTGACAGCCCTGTAGCACAACAACAACAGCAGCAGCCCTAAAAGGACAATATATATATATACTTACCTTATGCATACCGCACCTTGTGTATACTTCATCAGAGCATATACTGTATTTAGCATTTAGCATTTTTTGATTTAGATTATTGGATTAGATTATATAGTGCATATATTTAGCATTTAAGCATTTCGTTTTTTTTATTATTACATATTAGATTCGATTTATATTATTGTATTATCAGATTATATATTGTAACTATTTATTGTAGGGCAAATATAACTGAGGGGGCATACATACCCTCATCTCGCACCTTGTTGCCCATATGCGCATGTCCAGAGTTAATTATATTGTTTAATGTTTACACATTGTTTCTATTAAAATTTTTTTACTTCTCCACTGTACTATAATTCTATGACCTGTAGCATGTCTTCTACTACCTGTACATCCCCTCCCCCATGCTGCTATGAAGGGGATCAATAAAGGAATATCTTATCTCATCTTATCTAACTAGCCTCTATATAGACTAGCAAAGCGATGGGGAACGCTAAGGTTTAAAAGCCTATGCACAGCTACCCCCATAGAAGCCTGAGGGTAGTAGTCAGAGGAGCTCACTAACAGTCCCATTCACATCAAAGGCCTTCCTGGCCTCAAGTGGATAATTCTGCCTCCTTACAAATCTGTTTTGTCGGATGGTTGAATGTTACAGTGGGTAATTGTATCGGAATGGTTTGTTGAACAGGGAAGTAGAGGGCAACAGGGAAATCAACACCGTCTACACTAGATGAGGGCTTGTGGACTGTAAATTATTTCATAGTGCCACCAAGTGGTGAAATGCCTGAATAGCAGCATTACAATACTGTATCTCAATAGGAAAGGGGACTTCATGACAAAATAACATAGAGGACCTGATCGACCAAAGACGAGACTCTGATGAAGTTTTAAGTAAAATATCCGACTGATCATTTCCCGCCCAAAACCTGTCACCAGGGAGCACACTTTGCCGAACCCGTCTAGACGGCAAAACACTAGTCACCGTCTCCCAATGCTGTGCCAAGAGGAAGCATAAGGCGAAGGACCAATTAAACGGGCGATGACAGGACGTAAAAGGTAGGATTAAAGGCTTGTTCGCTGACGGTCAGGATGTACACACTCACGACAAACAGGGTCACGAGGTGAACACGGCATGACGGGAACGGCGGCAAAACAAACTCCCGTGTCACCGTTGAATCACGGCGTGTTGCGTGACATGGATGTGTGTGTGTAGCATGTGGGAGATAGAGCAACCGTGGATGTATTGTTGCGGGTGGGAGAGGTGGGAGAGGTGGGAGAGGCGGGGGAGGTGGGAGAGGTGGGAGAGGTGGGGGAGGTGGGAGAGGTGGGAGAGGTGGGGGAGGTGGGAGAGGTGGGAGAGGCGGGGGAGGTGGGGGAGGTGGGAGAGGTGGGGGAGGTGGGAGAGGTGGGGGAGGTGGGGGAGGTGTGAAATGCAATATTATTATTATTATTGTAAAGATTATCATTACAACAATTATTATTATTTTGTGCACGTTGTGCAAATTGAGAGGCTGTGCTCTTTGCACACAACCCTCGTACACTTGTAACAGTGCCTCTCCAGGCGGCTGCGATTGTAATGATAATCTTTACAATAATAATAATAATATTGCATTTCACTGTAGACCGCAGCAGCGATAGAAATATATGGCGAATGTAGCTGTGCATTCACTGTACATGTATTGCAGGACAATGTGTGTACTGCCTAATATCTGTGTTGGTATAATTATATATAAAACGATATATATTTTAGCGACTAGCCCACTAGCGTGAATACGAGGAAATGGGCGAGGACTTGGGCTGTGGAACTGAAAGCTAGGCGCAACGCGATTGGGCGCCGAGAGGCCAATCAGGCCACGCAAACCAAACGCGGAAGGACAACTGCCTTGGGTAAAGTATTCACACAGTCGGGAGAGGTGGGAGAGGCGGGGGAGGCGGGAGAGTTGGGAGAGTTGGGAGAGTCGGGAGAGGAGGGGGAGGTGGGAGAGATGGGAGAGTTGGGAGAGGAGGGGGAGGTGTGAGAGGTGTGAGAGGTGGGAAAGGCCGGGAGAGTTGGGAGAGGCCGGGAGATTCGGGAGAGATGGGAGATTCGGGAGAGTTGGGAGAGGTGGGAGAGGCGGGAGAGGCGGGGGAGGGCCTTGGTACTCACGTTTTTCCGGGTGACTCTGTCTGCCAGAAGATGTCATCGCTGGTGATGCCGTGCTCAGTCGCTCCAGGGATCTGCAGGAGGGAGAGGACGAGCGGGCGAGACGAATCAAATCAACACTGGGACATTCACCAGTCTATCCGGGACGGCCTACTTAATCTACAGTATAAATGTGTGTGAAGGGAAGAATGTTTGGCCCCGGGACGCTCTGTGTGTGAAGTTTATCGTCGGTGGTTTGCTTCACGCCAAAGATAATTGGACACGCCCCTGCTGCCAGTAAGCCGGCATCGCCCGTCACGTCTCCAACCACTAGGTGGCGGCAGGACAAGAGACGGCTCCAGGGAGGCCTGTGTGTCCATCCCTGCCGAAGTGTCCTTGAGAAAGACACTGGACAAGCAATCAAGCAAGCTGCCCATGAAACCTGACGGGATTCACCACTTTGGTGGAGTCAGTGTAGCTACACCCGCATATCTGCCTGGAGCGTCCCTCAGGGGGATATGTAAAGGTAAAATCATATGACATCGTGTGCACTAGAGTAGAATAGAAGGTTCCTCTTCAGTGGTACAAGTTACCCTGTTGAAAAACAGTTGACCTACGTACACACCAAACTCCTCGCATCCTTTATTAACCTTTATTGTCTTATCGTTGTCTCACTGTTCTGTCCTGTTTTGCACTTTATTACTACTTATTATTATGTTATTCTTATTTGTGCAAAAAATCATGCACTGAAATGTCTTATCACATTCCATTTGTATATACAATATGGTGAGAAAAGAAATCTGAATCCACCTTTATTCGTGGCGTTTATAATGTTTGTCATTTCCCGCTGATATTCGCACAGCACCACCTATTTGACGTCCATAGAACCATCATGGATTGGCTACTCTGCCCCCCCATAGGAGGGTAAAACACTACGGCACTGATCGGTCCACTGGGAATAAAATGAAATAACCTTCAGTTCAGTGTTGTAGTACTCGAGTTCTGGACTGATTTTCAGGATTGGTGACTCCACTTGGACTTGAGCACTGACTGGATTCGGACTCGGACTTGTTAATTGATAGATACCGTTTATCTTTTTGCATAAGATATTGATTTGTTTGGCTATTGTGTCACAAAGTAAATAAACTCCCTTTGAAATGGTGACCGCTGTGTCATTTATGTTTAATGTAGACATTTTTTTATTTGTATGACAGCTCAGACTCAACCTTGATGACTTAGACTCGGACTAGGGTAATGGGGACTCTTCTTTGGTGACTTGGACTCGAACACTGGGGACTCTAGACTCGACTCAGACTCGAGATTTAGTGACTCGACTACAACACTGCTTCAGTTACAGACAGTGGGAGAGAGAGAATGTTCTCCAGGGCAGCAGCTCCCTAACTCTGTTACAGACAGTGGGAGACTGTAGTTGCTTCCCTCAGCAGCAGGGAAAGGTTTGGTCACTTCTGGTGTCATGGGAAACATACTCACATCTGTGGGGTACTTAGGCCGGCCCCCGGTCGCAATCACAATATTCTTGGCAGTCAAGATGGTCTGTAGACAACAAGGGGAGTGGGGTGGAGATGGCAGACACAGAAGAAGTTTAGCTGAAGAGGTGGCACTTGTTGATATACTTCACACAGTGAACTGAAACGAGGATTGTAGTCTACCGTCTATTGTTTGTGCAGTCCCAGTGTACCGTTCTGTGTGTATATGTGAGTCCCTGGTGTATTTTGTACCACGTGTGTCAATCGTACTGTGGAACTGTTAGAATGTCTTTGAACCACTGTCACTAGGGCTGGGCAATAACATATATTGAATATCCTCTAACTGTGATATTGTATCATGTTTTTTTTGTTTTGTTTTTATATTGAGGAATGTGATACACAATTCTGCTGTTTAGATCAATGCTATAAAAAGTAAATAGTAAGTCAGATTTCTCACAAAATCCTTTCTGAAATGTTTGAGAATGTTACATTACACTTCCCATTACCGTGCAGGACCAATATAATGAACTTCGATTGCATTATCTGACATGTGATTTGTCTATACCCAAGCAGATATTGTGATATCATTATTGAGAAAAGGGCTGCTGAATATCATAATATTATTATTTTTCCCATATGGCCCAGCCCTAAATGCCACAGAGGCACATCTCTGTATATTCACTGTATTTGGTAAATAAAGCGTTTGATTCTGATTCCGTGTATCAAGTATTAGTTATTAGTTATAGTTATTAGTAAGCCAACCTCTTTCCCTGTTCTGGCCAGGCCTTTGACTGTGTGTTCATCAACCAGGCTTCCTTTCATGTTCAGATACCTCACCTTCCTGCAAAAACATTAGAAAACCAGCTAACAGACCAACACTTAAAAGAACAACATTCAACGATGCTATACATTGTAGCTTTAATGATGTTGTACAATTAATGAGTTAAGCAACGTCGTGTACAACTTAGAGGTGTAATGAACCATCTCAGTACGGAATCAAAGGTTCAAAAACATTTACATTCAATGCAGTGCATTTAAAACTGTATCGAGTCTCCTTCTCTTCCTGGGGTCTCTCCTATTTCTCTCTCAGTTTAACTTGTGGTATGGTATGTCTATCTACTGCTATTAGCATAACGTTTAAGGCTCATTTTCAAGAGCCAAACTAAGCTGTGTGCTTAGCGTTTTCATGTGTTCACTCAAGATTGAGTAGTTTCTTGTGGTATATCACTAATTCACAAGTGATTTAGAATAACTTCACAACTGCAAATACATGGGCTGTCCAAATTTTTTTATTATATGGTTCTTCAGTGCAAGGGTTCAATAAGAGCTCCAAAATAATAATAATAATAATAATAATAATAATAATAATAACGAATAAATTGAATTGAATCGGAGGGTGACCATGAAATCTAAAAATGTCTATTGCAAATCTGAGAATGTGTGTATCGTTACACCCCTAGTACAACAAGATGTTGTTCTGATACTGAGAGGGATCCCACACTGCACCACCAACACTGTTTCACCCTTTCACTACAGAAGGTTAACCCTTTCACTACCACACTACAGAAGGTTAACCTTTCACTACCACACTACAGAGACGGTTAACCTTTCACTACCACACTACAGGTTAACCTTTCACTACCACACTACAGAAGGTTAACCTTTCACTACCACACTACAGACGGTAAACCCTTTCACTACCACACTACAGAAGGTTAACCTTTCACTACCACTACAGAAGGTTAACCTTTCACTACCACACTACAGAAGGTTAACCTTTCACTAACCACACTACAGACGGTTAACCTTTCACTACCACACTACAGAAGGTTAACCTTTCACTACCACACTAGACGGTTAACCTTTCACTACCACACTACAGAAGGTTAACCTTTCACTACCATACTACAGAAGGTTAACCTTTCACTACCACACTACACAGACGGTTAACAGCCTGTAGTGTGGTAGGGAAAGGGTTAACCTTCTGTAATGTGGTAGTGGACGGGTTAACCTTCTGTATTGTCGCAGTGAAAGGGTTAACCATTTGGTAGTGTGGCAGTGAAAGGGTTTCACAAAGCGCTTACTCGTTCAGACAGCCGAGACACCCGTTTACCCTCCAGCCAGCCATTCAATCAACATGCAATCCAGGACAATTCATCATTCTGCTGTAAACTCTGTGTAACCAACATTAAAAAAAAAAATAACAATTATTTTTCTCTACTATGGTTGTACTTGAGTAATAATAACACACGAGTGAGTGCTATACCCTGAGATCTCAGTACCGCTGTGCAGCAGTCACAGGCAGGAGGCAGAGTTCTGTAGATCGGCATGGCAGTGCCAGAATCAAGGTCTAGCATGGCTTTGGGTGTATAATTGCAATTATACAACAGTTTTGATATCAATTTCCATTCATATCAATGTGACTGGGAGGAGGATGTACTTTGGAACATAAACACAAATCAGTGATGCTTTAGGAATTATGAACTGCGTGGCACAAGCGCTTTATCATTATATTTGGGCACTCATTGGAATGTATTTCAGCCAACGTGTGGTCAAAACGAATAAGTGGTAGAATATAACATACAGCATGGTCAAATATAATGTAAAATGAATGGAATTAATGGTATTATTTCAGTGGTTCTCAAAGTAGGATCTCCCAGGAGTCATAGGGAGGTGTAGTGGTTACGTCATTGTTGTTTCCGGCCGGTCCACCTCGCTTGAAATTGCAATGTATTTCCAATGGACACATTTCTAAATCATCTCGTTTAAAACAAATAAAGCATGAACATTGGCACAGTGTATCTTTCTGTGTGTATCCACCCACAATCTAGAGCTCAACATGAAACAAGTCGCAATTAATCGTTAAATAATTACGTGTCATTTTATTTCAACCAAAAATGCTTAAACAATAATGTTAGTGATAGAAGGGAAACGAAAATGGAAAGCTTGCCAATGTTCATGAGGCAGAATTATTACAATAGCCGATAATACATTTTCCCAATGGTAAATCCCTATACGGGTGGACCGCGCGGGAAACTAACGTGACGTCAGACCTCCCTCTTGAGCGGGTTCCATAGAGCTGATGTCACTCACTTGTCCTGGAGCTGTACCCGGTGGCCCCAGTTCAGGGATCTGACGTGGTTCTGGACCGCTTCCGACATGGCATCCCTGGAGAATACACACAAGACGCGTATCATTTGGATATATAAACACACCATATGCTGTTCATAATATCCGGGACGGGGATGAGCTCATATCATGACTGTGAGTAACCCAAAACATGTCCTCTGGGATTATGCAGATGTTAGCTGGAATACTGAGGCATGTAAACAACACCCCATCCCGGTTACCGTTTGGTCTCTGCACAGTCTGCACAAGTTCTGTTTCCATGGTGATACTGGGAATATTCAGTTCACTCATCATGTATATATGGGCACATTGGTAATTGGGATATGAAAATGGATAAACAACTTAAGACCTTAATAACAAGGATATCCATTGGTATCAGGGATATCAATGTGTACAGTATGTAAATGTGTATCAGACATGCATTATTGAGCACAATTTTATAATGCATATTTTCAGTAATGACCCCCCCCCCCCTCCAGTCCCCATATGGAGAAAATAGAGAAAATAGAACAATAGACTAAAATCATTTAGATCCTTTTTTTTGTGTACCTCGAAAAAAGTGTCAAGTCGATGCAGGGACAATCAAAGTCATTATCCAATATTACTCAACATGTCTTACCACAGCTACACCACTAGATGGTGGAATTTAGCCAGTTACATTTATTTACTGTGTTCAATAATAGTTCCCAGCGCATTGCAAACTGACACCACTTATCTTGAACATCATTTCATTAAATGCATCCGTTGCATATGTTTTCTAGGAGTTAGATCACAGGCGTACCAGCTGTGGGAGACGGGTCCTGGGATCTGCCATCCGTACTTCTGGGCATCCTTGACGGCCGTGCCCAGCAGGGCTGCCTGGTGCATCAGCTTCTTAGGGATGCAGCCCACGTTCACACATGTACCACCGAGACCCCACTTAGTACCTGGAGGGGGGGGGGGGGGGGTATACACTCATGACCAGCGTCTTTGAATCACTTATACTAATGAGCATTATTATTATTAAACCTTTATTTAACCCTTTCACTACCACACTACAGAAGGTTAACCCGTTCACTACCACACTACAGAAGGTTAACCTTTCACTACCACACTACACCGTCTGTAGTGTGGTAGTGAAAGGGTTAACCTTCTGTAGTGTGGTTGTGAAAGGGTTAACCCTTTGCCGTGTGGCAGTGAAAGGGTTAACCCTTTGTAGAGTGGTAGTGAAAGGGTTAACCAAGTGAGTTACAGTGAACACACACACACATCCTCACTTGCACTCTCTCACACACCCCACACACAAATAATACACTACAAAAAGGTAACTTTACAAACATAATTGTATATTTGTATATTATTGTATATAGTACTCATTACATTTATTTCTTAAGCTTAGCATTGTATTTTATTCTTATTACTTTCTATCATGTCTATTCTATTTTTATTATCTATTCTATTTTATTATTTGTATTTTTGCACCATCGAGGCGGGCATGGCCACCTTCATTTCACTACATGTCTCGTGTATGTATGTGACAAATAAAACTCTTGAATCTTGAGTCGCATTGAGATTACAGATCTGGCCAAGATAGCAGCAATGCAGTGTTGCAAGCAACACAAAAACAAACATTAAAAACACATAGCAAAACATGCAGTAGCAACTCACAGAATCATAAGCCTAAAAAAACAGGAGGAAATGGAATCTAGCTAAAGGGAGCAATTACAAGTTCCAATTGAATCTGCCTCGAAACCCTTCACTAAATTTTTTATGTCCTAATCTGAATCAGCTCATCTAGCTGCAAATCTGTCTGCCAGTGCTTCCAGGCTGCAGGGGCAGCGAACATAAAGGTCTGTTGCGAACCTTAGAGATGGACAGTAAGGCGTTGTTTGAGTGCAAACCATGCTTACTAGTTTTATGCGAGATATATACCCACAAAAGGTAGGAGGGAAGCAGACCAAGGATGGACTTATAAATACATATGTGTCAATGAGTGAGTCTGCATGAGGCCAATGAACCCTGGCATACAGGGTGCAATGCTGAGTGAGAGCTTTGCAGCCTGTGACAAGCCTCAGAGCCCGGTGGTCCACAGTATCCAGCCAATGACAAGCCTCAGAGCATTGTGGTCCACAGTATCCAGCCAATGCAAGCACCAGGGTTCCCACAGACATTGCAAAATGAAATTCAAGGACTTTCAAGTACTTTTACAAGCACTATTTTTCATTTTAATTAAAAGGGCATTTAAAGGGATACAATTCACTTAAATGCTGTTTTTGATTTAATTTTTTTTTTTTTATCGGATCCAATATTTATGGCTTAAAACCAATTTCCGACAATTAGTTAATAAAATTATTTCTTGATTCAGAACAATTCAATCATGGATGAAGAAAACGTTCAGTGCGAATGGTTGATTGAATTTCAAGGACTTTTTAAGCACCTTGATTTCAAGGAATTCCAGGACTTGACTTTCTTTTGGAAAAATCAAGCACTTTAAGCACTTCAAGGACCTTGTGCGAACGCTGAAGCACTGACTGGGCAGAGGAGTGCATGTGCCACAGATCACCACCAATGGAAGTAACGTGGCCTCAACCAACTTTTTCCTGGCAACAAAGGAAAGGCAGGATTTGCTTCTAAAATAAACACCTAACGTGAGCTTCAGTTTCACAAGTTTTCAATGTGAAGTTTAAAAGTTAAATTGTCAATTAAACTGTGCTCAGGGTCGGGGCGATAATTCAATATTATCACATCATGATATTGTTGCACACAATTCTGTCATCTAAAAATGAATGATTACAACCACATATTAACTTAAATTTCTCCCAAAATGAATTGATTAATTAAACATTTGTTTTGATTGGCTATCATACTTTTACATTATCATGCAGTTCCATGCGATGAACAGCAATGCAATTATTTCTTGTGATTTTGCATACGTGAACAGATATTGTGATGTATATCGTTATTAGGGATGACCCGATCACGTTTTTTGCCACAGATACCGATCACCGATCGTCTATGAGCCATATCGGCCGATACCGATACCCATACAGATCGTTTTTGGTTTAAAAAATAAATAAATAAAATAATATATCCTTTTTTTTATATAAAATATATATATTATATAATTATACTTGTAGTTGTATTATCTGCGAGACATCGCAACAAGTCAAAATGCTCGCTATCTGCAAACAGCTCCACTGTGTGTGTATACTCTGCTTTGTTCAGCATGCCCTCAGCGTCCCCACTCAGAGCGATAGTTCAACAGGGTCTGAAACGTGTTATGAAGCATGATAGCTCAATGTTCAGCTGCAAAAACGAATAATGTCAATTATGTTATAAGACATTGATATCAGGAGCTATCTGTAGCTACTGCTAGCCGGCTAGATGACGTTAGACAATGCATCATGTATTAAAATAAAGTGAACTATTTAGTTTACTGGGTCATTTCGTTAAAACTAACGTGAGCTACCTAGCTAACGGAGGTCTCATGCTGGCGCATCCCTATCATTCTTAAACTGAAATGCGCATTTGTTGATATCAGGAGCTATCAGTAGCTAGCCAGTTAGACAATGCATCATGTATTAAACTAAAGTGAATAGTTGACTGTGTAGTTTTGTTTAAACAGTAACGTTAGCTCGGTAGCTAACGTTAGATCACAAGCGATAGCTAGTTAGCCAACGCTAGCCAGCCCAGCACTTGCGAAAACGAATACCAAACTGATGATATCAGACGTTGATATCAGGAGCTATCAGTAGCTAGATAACATTAGACAACGGCTCATCTATTAAACAAAAGTGAATAGATGACTGGGCCATTTTGTTTAATGCTTGTTATGTTGAAAGAGGAGCTCTTTCCGAAGGGTTTGTTGACATGAGATGGGTCTGGGAGGGGGAGGAGGAGGAGGAGGGGCAATAACGTGCAGCAGCAGAGTGTGGCTGTGAGAGAAGAGCAAGTGAGAACTCCGCAGAGAAAATAAAGCATCATCGGAATTCACCAATCTCATATTTATACTGAATATCGGCCGATACCGATCGCTGGCCGATCGATCGGGGCATCCCTAATCGTTATCATAAAAAAGCATTCTGTAATTGTGCTTGGTGTAAATGGATGATACAGTGGCATGGGAAAGTGAAGGGCAACCTCACATGACAACTCTTTTACCTTTAATAGATGGCTCCACATAATCTAAAACAGCAACTTTCTGTCCCAACTGTGCAGCTGTAAACAAAGAATATAGTGTTATAGGTTAGTGCTGTGTAACGCATAGCACTGCAAGTATTAGACTAGGCTACAACAATACCTGCTTTAAATGTAGTTCATACAAAAACAAAGGACAGTACAATAGAAAATACTGTATCTAGGAGCAAATAGATAGAAACTCACCTTCTTTGGAGCAGGCAAGGCCCCCTGAGCCACCACCAATAACCACCAGGTCATAGTCAAACGTCCCCCCTGTATGAGGACATTCAATTAACTTTTAAAAATGTAAACTTTACTAAGTAGCTAATAAATAAAAATGAAATGTTGTCACACAGTTAATATTAAATTGTTATTGCCTGGCACATTTCTTTGTTTTGCATTATAGAGACATCAGTGTGTGGTAGTGTCTTGTCTTCCATGGGATACAGGAAAAACTCTTTCAGTATTTTCACATACAGTGAGGGGAGGTGCCGCACTGCCGCTTTGTATTTTCTTTGAAACCTCACCATCTGGGACTGGTCCTGAATAATATCATCCATAAATCAACCACACATATCCCACACTGTACTGAGTAAGGAGAGGCCAGCGTACACCTTAAAATCCCATAATGGGCCACAATGAAGATAAGCCTTCAAGCGTTCTTGTGTTTAAATATGTAGCTACTCAAAGAGGTCTTCTGGTTGGTGAGGTGGTGGTTAGAAGGTATCAGCTTTACTGTGTTTAAATATGTAGCTACTCAAAGAGGTCTTCTGGTTGGTGAGGTGGTGGTTAGAAGGTATCAGCTTTACTGTGTTTAAATATGTAGCTACTCAAAGAGGTCTTCTGGTTGGTGAGGTGGTGGTTAGAAGGTATCAGCTTTACTGTGTTTAAATATGTAGCTACTCAAAGAGGTCTTCTGGTTGGTGAGGTGGTGGTTAGAAGGTATCAGCTTTACTGTGTTTAAATATGTAGCTACTCAAAGAGGTCTTCTGGTTGGTGAGGTGGTGGTTAGAAGGTATCAGCTTTACTGTGTTTAAATATGTAGCTACTCAAAGAGGTCTTCTGGTTGGTGAGGTGGTGGTTAGAAGGTATCAGCTTTACTGTGTTTAAATATGTAGCTACTCAAAGAGGTCTTCTGGTTGGTTGGTGAGGTCATTCGTTGAAATGTATTAGGCTTACTTCATTATATCTTCCTTATTATATATCTTTGATTTGGCCATTGATTTGAAACATTACAATAATTTCTCACAATATTTATACCAAGTAGATAGAGTGAATGGCATTGTTCCAATACTGTTCCAATACAAGCTGCAGCTGAAGGTTAAAAGCTGCATGAAATTAAAAGACTTTCTGATTTTTTTTTCATAGTCATTGTTTGATTTCAAATAGGAAAACCCATCAAACTAAAATAGCAACCTAACATGTAACCTATCTGACAGCTTCTGCTTGACGTATTAGCACCTCGGGCTCAGCTAGTTAGCTTGCAACTTATAATAAACCTCAGCGAAGCAGACACATTCTCCCGTAATAAGCTGTATCTAAACAGTAACTTCACCAGTTCTAAAAGCATGTATGTTAAGACATCTACCTGTCAGGTTTCTTGTTAAAATATGAAAAGAGTTGATCCGTTTGCACCGGTGTCTCCCTCTACAGAAGGCTGCCATGTTGTTATTGTAAAAAGGACCCTAATGTTGGTGGCCTGAGCTATGCCTGAGATCAATTACATGCTGCAATTTGTACGTGATGACGCCCCAGACTCTAGGGCGGCGGGGCCTAGTAGTGTATCAGCAAATTGGGTAAAAATATAAAACTATTACTATAGCTTTTTGAGACATGGCATAATGTTAATTGGAGATCGCTTCTTTAAATCGAACGCCCACCCCCCATACACATGATACAGAGCTAGATGGCAGGCGTCTATACTTTCCGTAGCCGCATTTCTGGCCTAACCAGTGTAGAAACTGGCGTCGGCCAATCAGAGAACGTCTGCCAGAAATGTGGCTACGGAAAGTATAGACGCAGATGGCAGCATATATTACAATATTTATATTTTGCTAATCTAACATAGTCCTTTTTCTGTTTCAATGTGATTAATATAATAATAGAACATGTACTGAGTTTTTTTTCAAAATGTTGTTTCTGTCACTAGTATGGAAGCAAATGAGTGCCAGAAGTATTTGAATTTAATCAGACACCGCATTTATAGCATTGAAAATAATAACTTTGAAAACATGTATCTGAATTTGAAAACATGTATCTGAATTTTTTCAGACACCGCATTTTTGTATCTGAATTATTTCAGACACCGCATTTATAGTTTCAGACACCGAATTTATAGCATTGCAAATAAATACTTTGAAAATCATGTATCTGAATTTCTTTGCTCCGAATTTACCTATGCGAAATAAAAATGCAGTGTTAATAAAACAATTCGAATGCATAATAAAATTCAATTCAACGCCAAAAAAAAATTCGATGCATAATTGCGGTGTATATAATTCGATGTCAAAAATTCAATGCATAATTGCGGTGTATGGAATTCGATGTAAAAAACCAACATCCGGGTATCCAGCTGCAGAACCACAGAACCACCACAGCAGCAGCAGGCTGAGGCCCCTCGCTTCCATTGGCTGATTTGGGTCACGTGATTTGGGTCACGTGACCGTCCCACCCAATGGCTGAATTGAAGTATTGCACTGCGGGCATTGGCTGATGCACTGCGGGATTGATTGATTGATTGATTGAAAACTTTATTAACAGATTGCAGAATGGGTACACGTGACTGCCACAGGCCCTGATTGATTGATTGAAAACTTTATTAACAGATTGTAGAATGGGTACAGTGACCGATTGATTGATTGATTGATTGATTGATTGATTGATTGAAAACTTTATTAACAGATTGCAGAATGGGTAAAGTGACGTCACAGGCCCGGATTGATTGATTGATTGAAAACTTTATTAACAGATTGCAGAATGGGTACAGTGACGTCACAGGCCCGGATTGATAGAGGTGGGTATAGAGGTGTGATAGGTGTGATAGGTGTGAGAGGTGGGATAGGTGTGATAGGTGTGATAGGTGGGATCGGTGTGAGAGGTGTGAGAGGTGTGAGAGGTGTGATAGGTGTGATAGGTGGGATAGGTGTGAGAGGTGGGATCGGTGTGATAGGTGTGAGAGGTGTGATAGGTGTGAGAGGTGTGATAGGTGTGATAGGTGGGATCGGTGTGATAGGTGTGATAGGTGTGATAGGTGGGATCGGTGTGATAGGTGTGAGAGGTGTCCGATCACACCTATCACACCTCTCACACCTATCACACCGATCCCACATAGCACACCGATCCCACCTCTCACACCTATCAAGTTCAAGTTTCAAGTTCAAGTTTCTTTAATAGTTGTCATACAGAAGTACAGAATACTTTTGTACAAAATGCTTCTTACTGTTGCGCTCCAGAGACTGTGCAAGACAAGGTAAGTATGAAATAAAAACATAGTAAAATTAGAAGTAAAAAAAAGAGGTCACAGTGTTCAGTTTAGACATATGTACAATGTTCGATGCAGAATAGACGTAGTTAGTGTTACCATACAATATACAATACTGTGCAGTGTACTAATATACAATACTATATAGTGCAAGGCAGAAATGGAGAAATGGGACGAGGTGCAATTTAGGTACAATTCACAGTAGGTGTACGAGTTGTAGTGCAAATCCTTTATCAATAAATATAAATATAAAGTGTAAGTGTGTTTGTGTGATCACACCTATCATACCGATCCCACCTATCACACCTATCACACCGATCCCACCTATCACACCTCTCACACCTATCACACCTATCACACCGATCCCACCTCTCACACCTATCCCACCTATCACACCTCTCACACCTATCACACCTCTCACACCTATCACACCTCTATACCCATTCTGCAATCTGTTAATAAAGTTTTCAATCAATCAATCAATCAATCAATCAATCCGGGCCTGTGACGTCACTGTACCCATTCTGCAATCTGTTAATAAAGTTTTCAATCAATCAATCAATCAATCAATCAATCCGGGCCTGTGACGTCACTGTACCCATTCTGCAATCTGTTAATAAAGTTTTCAATCAATCAATCAATCAATCAATCAATCGGTCACTGTACCCATTCTACAATCTGTTAATAATGTTTTCAATCAATCAGGGCCTGTGGCAGTCACGTGTACCCATTCTGCAATCTGTTAATAAAGTTTTCAATCAATCAATCAATCAATCCCGCAGTGCATCAGCCAATGCCCGCAGTTCAATACTCCAATTCAGCCATTGGGTGGGACGGTCACGTGACCCAAATCAGCCAATGGAAGCGAGGGGCCTCAGCCTGCTGCTGCTGTGGTGGTTCTGTGGTTCTGCAGCTGGTTACCCGGATGTTTGGTTTTTTACATCGAATTCCATACACCGCAATTATGCATCAAATTTTTGACATCGAATTATATACACCGCAATTATGCATCGAATTTTTTTTTTGGCGTCGAATTGAATTTTATTATGCATTCGAATTGTTTTATTAACACTGCATTTTTATTTCGCATAGGTAAATTCGGAGCAAAGAAATTCAGATACATGACACATTTTCAAAGTATTTATTTGCAATGCTATAAATTCGGTGTCTGAAACTATAAATGCGGTGTCTGAAATAATTCAGATACAAAAATGCGGTGTCTGAAAAAATTCAGATACATGTTTTCAAAGTTATTATTTTCAATGCTATAAATGCGGTGTCTGATTAAATTCAAATACTTCTGGCACTCATTTGCTTCCATACACTAGTAATTAAAAGAAAATATGTAGAGGGTGAAAAATACACACAAAATGTAAATGACTGTCTATTTATGTTAGGAAGCACCATCAAATCTGGTGGCATAGAGGTAATAAAAAAAATTGCCATTAAAGTTTGTTCAATAATAGGTTGGTTTAAATTAATTACACCTTGGCTTGATTGATTGATTGATTGATTGATTGATTGATTGATTGATTGAAAATGTTATTAACAGATTGCAGAATGGGTACAATACAGTACAGCTCAATACACACAATTGTTAAGTGTTGAAGTCAGAGGTTCTATGTAGGATTGTGGGGGTATTCTTGTTCCTAGTAGTCAGGCATCTCTCCAGACAGCCCAAGGGTCCTTAGTCTGGTAATTAAATACAGGTGTTGAATTGCCGGCACCTGTGTTCCCATTTGCAGACAGAGTGCGGAAGTAAGTTATCATCACCAGCCTCCAAAATGTAATGCCTGTGGTTTATGCTAGGTAAATGTCCTATGTAGCCTGCATTGTGTGTTGTTGGGGCGCTGTGATTTATGTGTATGATTATGGCTTGGGGTTTGCTGCTTTGTGTTGTGTTTGGCCCGTGCCGCTAATTGAGCTAGTGCTAGCCAGCTGGCTATGCTATATGGCATATTTCCATTGGCATGTCAGCACTGGCGCTGGCTCGGTTGGCCGCATGGGCCGGGCATGGCACGGGGTAGCGACTAGCCGTGGTCGTGCATATGGGTCACCTAGCGGTCGTGCATATGGGTCAGTATAGGTGATAGTGTTCTGCCGTTTCTCCATTGACTGGCTCGGTGCAGGATGCCTGTAGCTGTTCCGCAACCGTTCTTACTTCCGGGGTAGGCCTGATTGGCCCCGACAGGCACGTGACCCGCCGCAGCCACGCCCCGCGGCAGCCCCAGGAGCAAGCGCGCTACTGCTGGAGTTCGCTTCGCCTTTCACATCGCTGCCGTTGGCGAAAGCAGACAAATGAATGACTAATTCGGTCAGAAATAACGTAACTAATAACGTTAGTAAGCACTGCTTATATGCTTATTATGTCTGCGGGGTACAGTAAACGTTTCTCCCGGTACATTCTGCAGAGCACACCGCTGTATGTTGGAGAACCAGCGGGCTGTATGTGCCAGAACCAGCGGTCTTATTATGTCTGCGGGGTACAGTAAACGTTTCTCCCGGTACATTCTGAAGAGCACACCGCTGTATGTTGGAGAACCAGCGGGCTGTATGTGCCAGAACCAGCGGTCTTCCTCACTCGAGTGAGACTAAAGCTGTGCACTGCACAGTCTCTAACAGTGTAACAGTAAGAAGCATTTTGGATAAAAGTATTCTGTACTTCTGTATGACAACAATGTATGCCTTTCAAATGTTAAATGATTAAATGATACACAGCGAAATCTACGCTCTCGCCTCTCATCCTGCTCTCATCCTGCTTTCGCCAACGGCAGCGATGTGAAAGGCGAAGCGAACTCCAGCAGTAGCGCGCTTGCTCCTGGGGCTGCCGCGGGGCGTGGCCGCGGCGGGTCACGTGCCTGTCGGGGCCAATCAGGCCTACCCCGGAAGTAGGAACGGTTGCGGAACAGCTACAGGCCTCCCTGGCCCCCTCGCTCCACAGGTCCTGTGCCTCCTCAACCAGCTGCAGAACAACGTGCCGGCAGCCGCAGAGCTCGATGCCGCCAAGGAGACTGACTCGTCGTCCGACCTGGACATGACCAAGGAGACGAGGCAGTGCAGGAGGGAGGTTCTAGATGCTTCCAAGAGGGAGAGGGACCTCCTGCAGCGCCTCAAGATACAGGTGGGTCGTCCTTATAGTCATGTGACCGGCAGCCGGCAGAGTGCTGCTCTGATTGGCCGACACTGATCACTGTAGCAGGCTCTCTCAGGCCCACATTACAGTGACCTCAAGATTCAAGAGTTTTATTCATCACATACATACCAGGGCATACAGTGAAATGTGGTTGGCCATGCCAGCTTCGATTGTGCAATAAAAACAATAGTAATAGTAATAATAATAGATAATAGAATAAAAAAGATAGACATGGTAAATAGACATGTTAATAAATCGCTTAAAGGCACTGGATCCTATGTACATACCTATACAATGTGCAGTTTTTCTTCTATGTCCCTATGCTATACTTGCTGTTACTAACTATTAGGGCTGACCCAGATTAGTCGAATAATCGATCGAAAGGAGCCGTAGTCGACTGCCAACCTCTTAGTCGAAAGCAAAAAAAAAAAAAAAAAAAATTATTTTAAATCATTCTTTCCAAAAGAAAAGAGGCCTAGAAGCGTGGCTAACGCTAATGGCACGCATATCAGGACCACACACACCGTTTCTACAATCACACATTTTGAAGTTCATTGATATGGTAAACTTTAAAACTCTGCAAGTTATGTACAAAGCAAGAAATAATCAATTGCCGGTAATGTAAGAAGCAAATTTCTGGATAAAGAGGGGGGATACAACCTCAGAGGACCATTGAACTTCAAAAAACCTGTGATGAAAACCAACCTGAAAATAATGTGTACAGTATCTCCTCTTACGGAGCCACCATGTGGAATGGGCTACAGGATGAACTAAAATATTGTGAAAACATAAATCAATTCAAATCTAGACTAAAAAGATTAATTTGATAGGTACAGAAGGGAAGACGAGCTTTAATGGCATATTAAATTTTTTTTAAATAATAATAAATACGTATGATACTGTATTGTGCGCTATATCATATCACATTATATAATCATATTATAATTCATTTGTATATTATATTATATTATGGTACTATATTGTATTGTATATATCATGTACTATATATCTCGCATCACATTATATATGCTGTATACACTATTATGTACTATATACTATTATATATACTGCAGGTATACTATACTGTAATGTGTACTGTAATGTGTACTATATGTGTGCACTGAAATGTGTACTATATGCATCTACTATGTATGTATGTAAATGAAAACAAAAATAAATAAAAAATGAAACGTAAGTCTTCAGGGGTAGGGCCCGACAAGCCTAGTGCTTCTCCCTAGCCCTTTTCGGACAATGCTGCAATAGCAGCTGGTAAAAGTTTGGTGATTTATGGAATGACCGTTGTTATGTGTCCAAAGCCCGAAATAAAAAATAACTGAACTGAACTGAACTGAACTAATGGCACGCATACCAGAGGCTAACTGCCTACAAAAACAGGCACAGAGGCACTGAAAGAGGATTTCACCCATCTAATGAACACACTAGACTATAGACAAATATCAAGATGTATCTATCAGTGGACCAATTGCATGCTTTCGCAGAGGACAAGAAGCCTTCAGTCGACTCCTTCAGACATTAAGCACCCCCACAGCCCAAATGGAATGATTAAAAAAAAGAAATTATACTTTTCTTTTCATATATATATATGGCAGGTGGGCTGGTGGGCTATCGGGAGCTTGGTACGTCTGGCGAGAGCTTGTATGTTGTGCAACCGCCAGTTCAGTGTCACTGTGTTGTTGTTGGTGTTTTTTTTGTTTGCTAGTATGGTCGTGAAATTGGTATTACATTTAGCTCTAAGTGGTATTAAAAGGTCTTCGATTGAACTTGTTGAAACCTGCAGATCAACCCCGAGAGATCAATGGGAATATGTGCTCATGAGACCGGAGTTATTATCCCATGAGAATGAACTCCTCTTCATGTGTGGTTTATCACAGGAAGAAGAGTTCGAGAAGTTGAGGGAACAGAACCACAAGCTGATGGAGGACAATGAGAAATACAAGCAGGTAAAAGATTCAGCTGCACGTCATTTCATTTCATTTTAATTTATTCGTAGAAGAAAGCAGGAAGAGTGGTCCCGGCTGCCAGTTTGACCACTGGTCTTCTACTATCATGCATACTTCCTACTATACTAATGTGTGTCTACTACTATGCACTCAAGTTTTAACACTTTGATGAACATTGTTACTCAGCTGAAAGAGTTGTACCCTTCCTGCTGACTTGTTAGAACTTGTAAGTCGCTTTGGATAAAAACGTTCAGCTAAATGACAAAATGTAAATGTAATACCGGTACCAGTTCCTGGAATTGGGTATCGGTACCTAACGGTACCTTTTTCGGTACTTAACTCTATATGGTTTTTTTCCCCTTCAGTTAAAAAAACAAAGTCCAAACTTCTCAATTTTAACATTGTCATTTATTGTTGTAACCCACCACACAAAATAAATCACATGATCATGTATTATGTTTTTAAATGTTTACATATAATTATGTAATAAAGTATTGCTTGTTTTTGCTAAACATTCTCTCCTTGTCTGTCTGTGGTCCTGGTGAATCTGTTGTGGTAGTTCAGCTGAGCTCTTTGGAAAAGTACACCTGTGCGCTTGCACTTCCTAGCTGTAGACTGGGGTGCTTTTCATTGGGGTCTGGTGACACATGTACAGACCCTCTTAACATTGTGCTTCATACAGTTAAAAGAGTAAAGACCAAACACTATACATATATATATTTATACAAGATACATATGGACTATTTTCACCTTGTTTCAGGAATCTAATTGGAAAGAGGATGTCTCGCCCAAACAAAACCACAATTGCCTGTCCTGACAACGTTCTTTAAGCCTGTCTCCGGCACGCCCCCATAACGGTAAGCACTCGTCATAATCAACTTCTGACATCTTGAGTTATTCAACTGATTCTCACCACTGAATATCGAGGATGCAACACTACACTAACTCTGGTGCACTAACGCCATGTTATCTTAGGTGCTCAAGGAAGTCTGTAACATGGGACCCAGGAGGATGAAGAAGAAGAAACAAACCCTCTCCAGTTGCCATTTATTGTCTATTTTTTACTCATTAAAATTGTCTGAACTTTATAAATTGTGTTTATTTTGTCAGTTCTCTTATTTTATGCCTGTATATTTTTGCCAAATGTATGCTTATTTTATGTTCATTATGTCCAGTGTTGGGCAAGTTACTTTTAAAAAGTAACCAGTTACAGTTACTTCTTCCAAAAGGTAACTAAATTACTTACTCAGTTACAAATTATAAAAGTAACTAGTTACTTCAGAAAGTAACTATTGCGTTACTTTCAATATATATATATTTTTTTTACATAAACAACATACACAAATCTAAACTATTTTAATGTTGCTGTGGGACAAAGTGAGACTAGCATCCAATCAAATGCCATGTATGTAGATATTATAATTACTACGTTTATATAGTGGATCATACAAATACAGTAGATGTTTTGGAACTTTTGATATGTATTGCCCCTCAACAGGCCACAACTGGGCAACATTAAATTATGCTTGTTAAGCACTATACCAAAAATAAATAACAAATATACTGATTGATTGAACATTTTAATTAACAGATTGCAGAATGGGTACAGCAGTACGGCTCAATTGTGGATGCAGATCAGAAAGACTTTCGTCTTGTTTACATCAGGGTCCCCCATTTTCAATTCATGACATTTATGACATACACAACATACAGATATAAGAATCTAATCGAATCATTATAAATCAATCTAATCATGACATTTAAGACATGCATGACATACAGATATATATCTCTGCGCACCAGACTGTGCTATTAAACCAGGAAGTGCAGCAGTAGGGGCGTATTTAGGATTGTAGGAGATCCGGGGCTTAGCCCAGATAGCGGGCACGGATTTTTTTTACTTCGACACCACAACCTTTAACTTATACCACCACCTTAAAGCGGACAAAAGGCACCAGAGAACACTTAAATTCACACCCTTTAATTAATGAAGCAAACTATAATAATTTATAATAATAATAATACACTGTTTGTATAGCACCTTTCATACAAGAATTGCAGCTCAAAGTGCTTCACAGCAGTACAAAAAGACAGGCATAAAATGAGCACAACATTGGCAGATCAAGAGCAGTGGTGCAGTGCTGGTCAACCGCGGTAAAACGGCGTTTTACCTCGGTCACTGAGGCTGAAGTACGCGCAATCGCGCACGGATATGTTCCTGCGTGTACGCGCAGTCACGCACACAAACTTTACACGCTACTTTCGGGAGAGAGTCTAGACTAGAAGATCTGCGAGGAGAAAAAAAAACTCTCCGTAAAAAACCCACTATGATTGGTTGGTTTGTTTAGATATGAGTGACGACTCACGATTGGGTATGGTAGGCCAAAACTTTACGGGTAGGCCAATCAGAGGCAGGATAGGGCGGGACTCCAGGCCGCAAACCAGGAAGTGAAAATCGAAACGCAGACCACTGAATGAGAATGAATGGATCATGCAATTTACAATAACAGAACCAGTCAGCGCGAAATAATGGCAGAGGGATTTGATGTTTCCACTGATGGCATTGATGAAGATGATGTCAACAACAATAACAACACTGCATCTCCATGGCCCTACCTGGGCCCTGTTTCATGTACGTGGTTCAACTAAGTCGATCAAGATGTCCATTATCCAGCTTCAGTTAACCCGATGTTCGAAGCCGGGATTTTCCTGTTTCACAAAGGTGGATTCAGTCTCGTTAACTCAAGCCAGACTTGCGAGTCAGGCTAAATGCGCGCGGCCGTTTTAGGTGAAAAGCCAGCACGTATCGATGGCAGAGACCCTGATTCTCAACGGCATTGATTGATTAATTGATTTAAGACTTTATTGACAGATTGCAATACGGCTCAATCGCCTCGCCGACAAGTTAAATGCGTTATCTATAGGCTAATTCTAAGTCCCTCATTACCTCAATCAATCAGATTATATTTCTTTAAACTTGCCTGCTGGATTGAATAATCAAATGAGATCTTGCTAGCGAAAATAACTAGTTAACTGTTATACAGAATTACAATACGGCCCTCTTGCCCATTGATTGATGTATAGTCAATCTTTAACTTATCTCCAATGTGGTCTAACGGGTTGTTCTTTTGACTTTCACACGGACGACCGGGGTTCAAGACCCTAGTTGTCTCCTTTTTTTTGCAATATAGGAATAATTCAATTTGGTGCACGTTGAGAGCTATATAAAGAATGACATCCTCAATGCATGTAGATTTATAATATTTTAACTTAAAACCAGGCTACTTTGGCGTATAATCATTAATATTATATTAAAAAAAATCATATTGGAAACACCAGGATTTGAACCCGGGTCGCAAGGTTGGCAGGCTTGAGCACTACCGCTGGGCCACTGTGCCAGATGGGATAAATTCATTGTTTATACATTAATGAACGAGAGACCCGTGTTTAGAATATTCCTTATTTTGAATGAAGTTTTATTTCTTTATCCTCATTCATTCATGTGACGTCAACGGCTCATTCAATTTCTCAAATCCGTCAAACAGCGCATCTCATCAGACATCTTAATCCCAGTTACAATTAAAATAACCACATTTTTGTGTACATCGCACGAGCGAGCGCCACCGTCGCCACGGTATATATAACGTGCATTATTTAGGACAAAGTGAATTTAATATCAGCATTTTGGGTCTATTTTACATTTCAAAAGCCCCCTCTGGAAGAATGGAGCACAAAAACGTAATTCAGAATGGTATAATGCAGATCGTAGACTGTGGGAATAGTTTCAGGAAACGAGCTGTCACTTCTTTGCGGGGGCGTGGCTCTGCGTGATCGGGCTAACTTGAACTTGAACTCTGCTTTCGAGCAGGCTCAAACTTTTGGATCTGTTGGCATGGTGATCTGGAAAATCCACGTACATGAAACCGGAAAGTCCGGCTAACCCAGTTATCCAGCTAAAGTTATCCGGCTAACTCAGTTATCCAGGTACATGGAACGGGGCCCTGGACACGTTTATGAGTTTGACTGAAAAAACGCCTAAAACATGTGTTTAGGTGTTTATTGTGTCAACCAAAAACGAAGCTGCTCTCGACGTCCCACACGTCCAATACTAACTTGAGAACACATATTCAGGTGAGCTGATGAAAACCCTTACTGTCTTTACATAAACATTGTCAACTGTTCCCAAACAGCACACAAGTCAGTGCACTTTTTATCAACAGCTTTAACTAACAGTCTGAGATAGGCTAGCTGCTATGAACAATATTATTGATTGATTGATTGAAAAGTGTATTAACAGATTGCAGAATGGGTACAGTACAGTACAGCTCAATACATACAATTGTTAAGGGGATGCAGACCAGAGAAAGACTTTCGTCTTGTTTACATCAGGGTCCCCCATTTTCAATTCATCATAACATATATATGACATACATGACATACAGATAGACAGTACTGCTACATCTATACATTTATGACATATCAGATTTGCAAATACGGTACTGTTTGTGATACAAAAAGTGTCCAGAAAAAGAGTGTATATACATTTGACGTAGAAACTGTACATTGGAGGAGGTTGGGTGGGTGGGGGGCTGTACATTGGGGGGGGGGGGGCACACTGTACATTGGAATACTGACAAAGCCATACTTGGTCATTTATTGTACAACTGGGTTTTGAGTGTTTTTGAATAGTGATTCACATTCCTTTACAGCTTTGGGTAGGGCGTTTCACATTGAATCCCTGCCCCTCATCAGGTTTGGTGTGAACGATGGGCTGTGTCTGTCATTGCCATGGAATGTTAACTTGCATTGATGGATTCAGGGACTTTATTGAGAGCAATGGAGAAATGATACCCGATGAGCTTAGGCCTTTATTGAATTGCACAAAAGTAATTCCATGTAGCACTGCAGAATGTGAAAGGGGATTCAGTGCCATGAATCAAATTATCACCCCAACACGCACACGGTTAATGATTTCACGGGTAGCATCTTTGATGTTCATTAAGATCAACGGGCCACCTCCAGAGTTCTGGGATTCAACAACATATGTTGCAACTTGGCTGAGAGGCCATCGCTCAGCTGAGGACAAGAGAACGAGGATAGCAAAACCAAATCATAGGCCCAGGACCACTTGGTGGGGGCTTGCTTGACTGATTGTATGGTAACTCAGTTACTTCTAGTCTGCATCGAACATTGTACATATGTCTATACTGAACACTGGGACCTCTATTTTTACTTCTTTTTACATGCTACTTTATTTTATTTCATACTTATCTTGTCTAGCACAGTCTCTGGAGCGTAACAGTAAGAAGCATTTTGTATAAAAGTATTCTGTACTTCTGTATGACAACTATTAAAGAAACTTGAAACTGTTTTGAAACCACTGTTGTGAAACAAATTACATTGAACAAATTTAAGTGATGTGTACTTTTTCCCCTTCTCAAAATAAAGAACCAAGTAAACACAAGTTGTCTGATTATTTTAAGTTTGCTTTTGTGTTTGTGTGTAAAACAATTTCTTTAATTGAATTAACTTAAACTAAAAGTAAATACAAACTAAATTAACAATGTAACTTACATTGTTAATTTAGTTTGTATTTACTTTTCTAGTTTAAGTTGATTCAATTAAAGAAATTGTATCAATACATTTAAAACATTGTTTGTTTTTCAACCATATCTGTTGACAATATAGGCAACATCCTGCTACCTTTTTCAGCTTCTCTATTTCAAGGCAAAAAAAAAAAAAAAATCTGTGCCAAAAAAAACTGTGCATGCGTGGAGCGTTTGACCTACTGTCAATTTGCCACTGCACCACTGATCAAGAGCAATGCATATGCATAAAGTGCAGACATAAAGCATAAAATAGATAGCAGTAAAATAGACAAAGTCAAGGTAAGACATAGAACATTAAATCACATCGTTTTTCATATTAGGATCTAAGTTCTAGGGTTAACTCGCCGAACGTTGAGCGCCAGAACTCCCGAAAACCAGAGTATAGTTGGGTTTTCATCGTTGTTTCTTTTATTCGATATTTCCATTCATAAAGACATGCCGGCAGCCTGTGTTATCACTGGGGATGGGTCTGAGATCTCAAAAGTCCAATACCGCCGCCTAACACCTTGCGGCCGCTATTGCACTCCATTTGAAACGATGTGGCTTGGTGTCTGTCATTTTGGAAATGACACCAGACCACCCTGAAACTACACTCATATTTACAACGATATAAAACGGAAATGTATGGATGGAAAAATGATCAGTTTTTTGCATCTTGACCGGAAGAAACTCAATGACTATCGACTATATTATTAGATCCATAGCTATAATATATAATATAGCGTTAGGCCTGCAAACACAGCCAAGTATCCCCATGTTAAAAGGCGCTGGCCTTTCAACAGTAACAGTAAACAGCGCCATCTGGCGCTGAAAGTGTTAATATGCGTCTTTGTTTACGGTTTGATTATCACTGATACAAAGTAAAATAGTGCAGTGCAATAAAATAGTTAGTAAAATAGAATAAAATAATGCAATAGTGCATTGCAATAAAATAGTTATCATCGTATTTTTTCGGGAGGCCGGTAAGGAGTGCATTACAGTAGTCGAGTCGGCTTGAGATAAAGGCATGGATCTGGTTTTCAGCGTCCTTTTGATTTATAAATGGCCGTACTTTAGCTATGTTTCTAAGGTGGAAGAATTATGTTTTTGTCAACTCTTTGATTGTGATTTAAAGCTTAGGTCTGAGTCTACCATAACACCAAGACTTAACTCACTCAAATACAGTTAGCAGCTGGATAGACTACAGATGGAAATTAGCTTCTGCTAAATCTGGTGCAAACATATTTTCATGTAACAATGATTAATTGTCCCAAAAAAAAAAAAAAAAAATTATAATAATTTTTTATTTTTTTTTGAAAATAGATTCGGGGCTTTTCAGAAAACATTCAGGGCTTGAGCCCAAGTAGCCACCCCCTAGCCCCACCCCATGTTGAGCCCATAGATATAGAACTATATCTATGGTTGAGCCTGTCAGCAGTAGAGCCACTACTGCCCTGCGCTGCAACACAACAAGAGTGAACCGCGGTCTCACGCTGACTGCTCGCTTATTATGTTGTTCCGTTGGATTCGTTTTGGATTATTTGGGCTCAAACCGTACACTACATGGACCCGCGGGCTCACGCTGACTGAATCGCTTGTGTTGTGGCTCAGACTCTGGATGCGTTAGACCCGCCCACCTCTACCTCTGATTGGCTTACCATGACATTTTACTCAGCCTCAGCCAATCGTCAGCATGTATCCGCGTGACTTGCACACTGCCCACTAAACAAGGAAGAACATATTGCCTCTCAGCGCAGATATCTGTCTGATGAAAGAAACAGGTTCATTCATAGTAACGCGCCGGATTTATTTGCAGTAACGGTAACGGCGTTATTGAGATTGGAAGAGTAATACTGAAAACTAACGCAGTTAGTAACGCCGTTACTTATAGCGCCGTTATTCCCATCACTGATTATGTCTACATTACAGCTGTGAAGCACTTTGGGCTGCAATTCTTGTATGAAAGGTGCTATAAAAAATAAAGATTATTATTATTATTATTATTATTACTACTATTATTATCATTATTATTATCATTATCATCTGTATCATTATTACTGTTATTATTATCATCATCAGTATCATCATTATTATTATTATTATTAATACTATTATCATTATCAGTATCATCATTATTATTATCATCATTATTATTATTATCATTATTATTACTATTATTATCATTATCAGTATCATCATTATTATCATCAGTATCATTATTATTATTATTATTATTATTATTATTAATAAAAATAAATTTAAAAGGGGCTATATTAAACAGTTCTGTACTTGGCTCTCTCTGACCCCCTGGACTTTGTGCTTGTGAACACCAATCCCTTGGACTAAGATAAGATAGCTTTATATGAGACAGCCAGTGTGAAGAAATCATTTATCTCTCTGTAGAAATCATAAAAGTTCCAAACCGCCATTTCATTGTGGGCCTAATAAATTAAAATAAACACCTTTGTGCAAGAGTTACATTTCAATTTCAAACATTTATTTCAAGTCGAAAGGCAAATGAGGTTCCACTCATAGTCACGTTGAGTGTACATACAGAAATGAGGTGCCACTCATCTAGGGGGGGACCCTGATGTAAACAAGACGAAAGTCTTTCTCTGGTCTGCATCCCCTTAACAATTGTTGTGCATTGAGCCGTACTGTACTGTACCCATTCTGCAATCTGTTAATTAAAGTTTTCAATAAATCATTCAATCAATCAATAGTCACGTCGAGTGTACATACAGAAATGAGGTGCCACTCATCTAGTCATGTCGAGTGTACTGTGTATACATAGAACTGAGCAAAGAAAGCATATCAAATCATAACAAAGAAACAACAAGACGAGGCAAAAAGCAAGGATAACAAATCAATTAAAACATGTACAACTTGATTGACAAAGGTTGGAGATCAATGTTTTAAACTCTGCAACAGAGGGGAGAATCTTGAGCTTTAAGGACTGTTGGAGTCCATGCTGCTAGAGGGTCATCATAGCAAAATGCAGATTTACTCTGTGCAGAGCAAACTGGACTCACTGGACTGGACCAGTCAGTCACTAGAACGGGTTCCATAGGTTCCAACATTCCATTCCAATAATGATGTAGTATAAAGAGGTACTGTCTGTAGCTTACCAATAATGATGTAGTATAAGGAGGTAGCGTACCAATAATGATCAAAGTCAACTTTATTGTCATTTTCCTTAATGTGCAAGACATACAGAAATGTTTTATTGCGTTCCCCCCTTCCCACGGTGTATATAAAAAGATCTAATATAAATAAAACAAAGTAACAAATAGGACACTATAAACATAGAGTAACATATAGGACACAATGTACACACAATATACAGGACTTTATACAATATAAACAGTAGCTAAAATGAAATGAATGAGTGAAATAAATATAGAGGTAAAAGAGAACTTAGTGCAAATCTTCTAGCAGCAGTGGTACATAGTAAATATAAATATGGCAGTAAACTAAAATAATGGCAGTAAAGTGGCAGTGTGTGTGTGTGTGTGTGTGTGTGTGTGTGTGTGTGTCTGTGGAGGTTTAGTCCAGAGTCTGTGGGGGCAGAGTAAGAGAGAGGGGGGAGAGCTGGGTGTGTGTCAGTGGGGGGGGTGTTCTTAGTCCAGCGTCTGTGGCGGCAGAGCGCCTCCGGGAGGCTGAAATTCGAAACTGGCCCGGTAAATGTCCGAAACCCCCCCCCCCCCCACCCAACCCCCCCAATGTACAGTTTCCTCCCCCTCAAATGTATAATTATATTCTCTTTTAGAAACTGTCTGTAAAAAAAACAGTACTGTATATTTGTATATCTTGTATGTCATAAATGTCTGGATTTAACAGTACTGTATATATGTATGTCACGTATGTCATAAATGTTATGAATTGAAAATGGGGGACCCTGATGTAAACAAGACGAAAGTCTTTCTCTGGTCTGCATCCCCTTAACAATTGTGTGTATTGAGCCGTACTGTATTGTACCCATTCTGCAATCTGTTAATATATTTTCAATCAATCAATCAGATCTGGGAGAGAGTTCAGCTTCCTGACAGCCTGGTGTATGAAGCTGTCTTTCAGTCTACTGGTCCTGGCTCGGAGGCTCCTCATTCTCCTCCCGGAGGGCAGGAGAGTGAAAAAGCGTTGTGAGTAGGGATGTCCGATATTATCGGCCGACCGATATTATCGGCCGATATCGGCAGTAAAATGTGATATCGGAAAATATCGGTATCTGTAAAAAAAATATATATATATATATATATATATTTTTTTACATTTATTTAACATTTATTTACCCAGGCAAGCAAGTAAGAACCAATTCTTATTTTATTTATTGTCAAAAGTATGCATGTTGGTTTAATTCAACAACAAGAGATATGTAATTTTAACTTTTTTAATGATCATATTTTGCACAGATAATGCTTACATTTAGAAAGCCTTTTGAATGCATCCAGTGAAATTATTAGTTACCTGAAATGATTCCGTTTTTTGGGGGGGAAACCCTGCATATATCGGTATCGGTTGATATCGGTATCGGTATCGGAATTAAGAGTTGGACAATATCGGAATATCGGTATCGGTAAAAAAGCCAATATCGAGCATCCCTAGTTGTGAGGGGTGGGTGATGTCGCCCGCGATGAGTAGGCGTGTATTGTAGATGTCCTGGAGGGAGAGGAGGGGGGCACCAACGATCCTCTCAGCTGTTCTGACCATGCGCTGCAGGGTCTTGCGGCAGGATGCTGTGCAGCCGCCGTTCCACGCGGTTATGCAGCTGGTCAGGAGGCTCTCGATGGTGCCCCGGTAGAAGGAGCACAGGATGGGAACTGAGGCTCCAGCTCAGTTTGCGGAGGAAGTAGAGGCGCTGTTGAGCTTTCTTCACCAGTGATGGGGTGTTGGTGTTCCAGGAGAGGTCCTCTGTGATGTACACACCCAGGATGTAGTATAAGGAGGTAGCTTACCAATAATGATGTAGTATAAGGAGGTAGCTTACCAATAATGATGTAGTATAAGGAGGTAGCTTACCAATAATGATGTAGTATAAGGAGGTAGCTTACCAATAATGATGTAGTATAAGGAGGTAGCTTACCAATAATGATGTAGTATAAGGAGGTAGCTTACCAATAATGATGTAGTATAAGGAGGTAGCTTACCAATAATGATGTAGTATAAGTAGGTAGCTTACCAATAATGATGTAGTATAAGGAGGTAGCTTACCAATAATGATGTAGTATAAGGAGGTAGCTTACCAATAATGATGTAGTATAAGGAGGTAGCTTACCAATAATTATGTAGTATAAGGAGGTAGCTTACCAATAATGATGTAGTATAAGGAGGTAGTTTACCAATAATGATGTAATATAAGGAGGTAGCTTACCAATAATGCTGTAGTATAAGGAGGTAGCTTACCAATAATGATGTAATATAAGTAGGTAGCTTACCAATAATGATGTAGTATAAGGAGGTAGCTTACCAATAATGATGTAATATAAGTAGGTAGCTTACCAATAATGATGTAGTATAAGGAGGTAGCTTACCAATAATGATGTAATATAAGTAGGTAGCTTACCAATAATGATGTAGTATAAGGAGGTAGCTTACCAATAATGATGTAATATAAGTAGGTAGCTTACCAATCATGATGTAGTATAAGGAAGTAGCTTACCAATAATGATGTAGTATAAGGAGGTAGCTTACCAATAATGATGTAATATAAGGAGGTAGCTTAACAATAATGATGTAGTATAAGGAGGTAGCTTACCAATAATGATGTAATATAAGTAGGTAGCTTGCCAATAATGATGTAGTATAAGGAGGTAGCTTACCAATAATGATGTAATATAAGTAGGTAGCTTACCAATAATGATGTAGTATAAGGAGGTAGCTTACCAATAATGATGTAGTATAAGGAGGTAGCTTACCAATAATGATGTAGTATAAGGAGGTAGCTTACCAATAATGATGTTGTATAAGTAGGTAGCTTACCAATAATGATGTAGTATAAGGAGGTAGCTTACCAACAATGATGTAGTATAAGGAGGTAACTTACCAATAATAATGTTGTATAAGGAGGTAGCTTACCAATAATGATGTACACGCCGTGTGCACGTGGCGTGTCACCAGTTCCCATATTACGACTGCACCACTGGGTGTAGTGTATACAACTTGTATGGTCAGTTATGGTCAGTTTTGTCCATGGTGCTGAAGCCAGGTCACATTTATACTGATATATTGCAAATGTTATTGCTGTCATCTTGGCTAGGTCTCCCTTGCAAAAGAGATCTTGTATCTCAATGGGACTTCCTGGTTAAATAAAGGTTAAATAAAAAAAGAGATACAAAACGCAGTTTTTCCCCCGGGGGGGGGGGGTCCTGGCCTGGCCTGCCTGAGTCAAATTCCCGGTAGAAATTATGGTCCCAGTCCGCGAATGTCTAGCTAACTACACACCCTCAAGACCCCTACGCTCTGCATCTTCTGGCCGCCTCAGACCTACTCCTATCCAAGCTCCGGGACGGTCATCAAAGAGAAGCCGCCTATTCTCGGTCCTCGCTCCACAATGGTGGAACGAACTTCCCACCACAGTTAGAACAGCCGAAACCCGTCCAATCTTTTGCAGTCGACTAAAAACACACTTCTTCAATCAATATCTAAAGAAATTATAATAATAATAAAAGCTTCTTACTGTCCTATACTACCATGCACTCCTTCTACTATACTAATGTGTCTCTACTAGTCAAAAGTCAAAAGAGGATCGGTAATGCAGCCTTTATCAACTATGCCCCAAAACTATGGAACAAACTACCCCAAAACATCAGGGAAGCCAACTCGCTAGACATCTTTAAAAGACAGCTTAAAACCTATCTCTTTGCTCAGGCATTTCACTGATAGATATCTGCTACCACCTAGTGGCAAGAGGAAACATCAGGGATATCCTGACACAACTTGTATTTACCTGCACTATTCTTACCCTGCCTACTCTTATACACTGCCTATCAAATTCATGTGTCGGTTATTGCACTTTTTATGACTATTTTTAAACTGAATCATTTTAAACAATTTTTATTATTTGCTAGATCCAAATGTGAAACACTGTGATTAATTGTATTACTGAATAGAGAGCCTATTAGGATGCTAGATCCTAATGTGAAACACCGTGATTTACCATACCTTGCTATGCTCGCTCATGCCTGTATTTTTTATGTCCGTTCTATTTTATAATTTTTAGACTATTTTTAAACTGAATCATTGTAAACTATTTTCATTATTTGTGTTACTGAAAACTGTAAGCGGAGAGCCTATTGGGATGCTAGATCCTAATGTGAAACACTGTGATTTGCCATACCTTGCTACCTGTCTATCTTTTTTATGCCCGCTTATGCCTGTATTTTTTACTGTTGTGAAGCACTTTGAAGTGCAACCTCTGTATGAAAAGTGCTATACAGATAAAGTTATTATTATTATTATTATTATTACTACTATGCACTCAACACTGCAGCACCCAAGTTTCAGCACTGTTTGATGAACATTGTTACTCAGCTGAAAGAGTTGTACCCTTCCTGCTGACTTGTCCTACAGAACTTGTAAGTCACTTTGGATAAAAGCATTCAGCTAAATGACTAAATGTAAAATTAATAGACGATGAGGTGAGGACTTCTAGTGATGCAACGGCGAGTCTCAGATTTGTACCAAATGGCAAAGAGCCTATCAGGGAAGGCAGGTTACTGAACACATGAGCGTCGATATCATCAATCGGGAAGATCAGGAATTCTTCAGGAAACTCGAACTTGCCCTACCCGAAATCCAGTGCTACCTAGCTGAGATTGAAGGTCAAGATCTAGCACACGGACACAAAGAAATGCTGGACTCCTTCAAGGAAACGTTTTCAAGCCACACTCTCAAGGTGTATCAGGGGATCCTTACCAACCCCTTCAACCAAGCTCAGTTCATGAGGTTGAACTCATCCATTCCCTTCCCAGATGTGGTAACTAAAGATGACAGCCTTGTTTTTACAGTTGGCAAAACACAGCATGACCAGTTTGTGCAGGAGTGATTTGTATATGCTCAGAAGGATGTTAGTGCAAAAATCTCCCGAAATGCCATGAAACTCCCAAGTTCAGGTGCAAAAGTCCAGCTTGCTAGCCCTGCAATCAACCCACCTAAAGGAACCTTTGCAAAGCTGAAGGAGGCTTACAGACCAAGAGAAGAGGAGACAAGGAGGCTCTTTGGTGGTGAATTCACAGGTAAATCTAGTTGATATAATTTCAAAGTTATTCAATGTTTTAGACGCAGGCAACTTTCGTCTTACCAGATTCTCGATACAGTGACGTTCAATTATTCATTTTATAAGTGAATTGATTTGACAGTGCTAATTTAGTTTTGGTAAAACTATTCATTTCAATCACAGGTTTACCAGAAGCCTTGTCAAGAAAGGATGGAGACATTTATCACAGCCAAAAGTCTCAAATCCTGAAGGACATCGGAGAACAAGTTCAATCTACAGCCTCAGAGGGACTTGTGATAGATCTATCTGTGCAAGTACGAATCCTGGTGAAGTCTCTCACCAAAAGCATGACATTCCGGGACTTTGTCATCAAGGTGTTGAACAGCGTTGCCAAGATTGGTCATGAGAAGGGAGCAAATCGTATTGACATTGTGGTTGACCTCTACCTATGAACTATGAACATTAAGACTGCGACTAGGAATAATCGGGGGTCAGCAGGTAGTTCACAGATGGCCTTCAGCGAGAATGACACCGTGCCGGAATCTAAGCAATTCTTTGAAGGTTTTCTGTCTAATCAAGATAACAAGGTAGCCCTGAATTTAATGTTTGCCAGGATTGCTAAGGAACATGCATGGAACTGGAGCAAGGAGTTCAGCATCACCTACGGCAGGAAGATCCTTGCAAACGTTGGCGAAAATGTTGAGATCCAGATTTATGACCGCATAGAGATGCTTGAGGAGGCTAACAACCGCATCATTTGCCATGAGATGGACATGCTAAACAAGGGGATCAAGTCAGTTACGGTTAGAACAGTCGACTCCGATGTAATTGCCATCCTACTAGGGTTCACTACAAAGTTCCTGTCAGTATGTTGTGATTTGCAACTTCATCGACTTTGCTGTTCGGGACAAATGCCAGTTCTACTCAATCACAGAAGCACACAAGAAGCTTGGTGGAGATGTGGCTGATGCCATGCCTGTGTTCCATTATTTCAGTGGCTGTGATTCTGTGAGCGCCTTCTTTGGCCACTCAAAGAATGCTCAAATCAAAGCCTGGATGAACCACAGTAAGTTGACAGAGCTCACTGCTGCATTGAGAGGACTAAGTTGCTGCCCTAGTATCGAGACTGTTAAGAACAGCATGGAAGTTATTGAACCCTGGGTAATGAGATGGTACAACAAGACTGGACTGTACGACTGTGCAAGTATAGATGGACTCAGATTCCAGCTGTTCAAGCAGTCAGTTAAAGATGAGCTGCGAGACCTGCCCCCAAGCCAGGATGCACTTCTACAGCATCTGTTGAGAGATACAGTCCAGGCAGGATGGCTGTGGGGGAACAGCCTTCTACAACTCCCTTGTCCCCCGGTTGTTGAATGGGGATGGACTACCGATGGGGAGAAACTCTTCGTCAAGTGGAGCACAGTTTCCGCAGGAGACACATTGTCTCAGGTAACAAGGGTGTGTAGCTGCAGATCTAATAAATGCACCTCATGTTCTTGTGCTGGCAGGGGGATGAAATGTCTCATTTATTGCAAGTGCCTCAGCAAGTGTTTGAATCCTGTGTGATGGGATGTGTGATGTGTTCAAATAAAGTTTTTTTGGGGGCAGCTGGGTGGCGCAGCGGACATTGCGCTCGTCACCAACGCAAGAGACACCGGGTTTGACTCCGGCTGTCGGCGTTGCCTCCGGCTTGGGCCAGCCGTCATACTAACTCAATTGGAGTTAGCGGGTGGAAGTCGATGGGTGGTAATCTGGACGTTGTGGACAGCAACTCCTACAGGTCGGTTGGGGACGCCTGCACAGCAGAATTGGGATGGGAGAAAAATTGAAAAAGAGGATACAAAAAAAGTTTTTTTGGACTTCAAGTGGTTTGCTTTGTTTCTTGGGTGGTTGTTGGGGTCCTCATCTTATAACAAAGCTTCAACCTAAACACTAGTATGCCCCATGAGTAGATTTAGAACTTTGGCCCAAACTAACTGCATGGCCTTCATGAGCAGATTTGGCTGAAGTGGCTTGGGCGCTGATCAATTCAGAGATAAAAAAAAGGTTTTTCATGAATATCTCAAAAAGTTAAGGTTTTAGGGCATATGTTTGTTCATAACACTAATATAAATGTGGTGTTTCCGCAACTATTGAGCTCAAAATCAACTCTCTGCGACCTCCAGGAGCCGAGATACAAAATGTCAGGTCTAAAAAGTGGGTGTGGCCATTTCAGAGACTTCGCCTACCTAATTTTTTGGGCTCCTTGCATTTTTTTCTTTATTGGACTCTAAATGAACAGAAAAACCGGCAGATATTTGTTTTGTAAGGTTTTAAATTAGTACACTCATTTGAGTAGTGGAAAAGGGGTAGGATTAAATAAGTGTATACTTCTTCCTACTCCTTTTCGAACATGTAAATTGAGAACTCAGTTCTCTACTCAAATGAGTGTACTAATTTAAAACCTTACAAAACAAATATATATATATATATATTAAGGCTGTCAAATATATCGCGTTAATATCGCGTTAACTCCCGATTCTATTAATGCCACTAATTTTTTTAACTCAAGATTAACTAAATTTTTTTTTTTTTTTTCTAGACTTCACTCAGGTGTATTATTGATGCTCTCATTGATACTATGCTTGTTTCTGAAGTGTGTGTGTGTGTGTGTGTGTGTGTGTGTGTGTGTGTGTGTGTGTGTGTGTGTGTGTGTGTGTGTGTGTGTGTGTGTGTGTGTGTGTGAGATATAGAGAGAGAGGGGGGTGAGAGAGATGAGGAAGGGGCAAAAGAGAAAAAGAGCTGGGAGAGTGTGTGTGTGAGGGAGAGAGGGGGGGGGGTGTGATTAATCAGCCCTTGTGTGTGTGAATGTAACAAGTTCCTAACGTTTTCTTTCCCCTATTATTTCATGCACACTTTATTCATTGTTTTAAATTATTATTTTCTTTTAAGTTATTTTGTGCATCACTCTGTTTTGAATTTGATGCAAATTTGCAATGCATGAGGGTCATCCTTTTGTGTTAAATGGCTGCACAAAGCAAGCATTTGTTGACTCGCATGTTGATAAGAGTATTAAAACTTGGAACTTGAAAAAGATCTGTTTAAGGTAAAAAAAAGAATTAAAAAAAAAATGCGATTAATTTGCGATTAATCGCGAGTTAACTATGGACAATCATGCGATTAATCGAGTTAAATATTTTAATCGTTTGACAGCACTAATATATATATATATATATATATATATATATATATATATATATATATATATATATATATATATATATATATATATATATATTAGGGGTGTAACGGTACGCGGATACGTACTGTACCGCGTCAATGTGGTCCTCCGGTACAGTACGGGCTGTGCACCGTACGATTGCAACGGTGCGGAACCTTTTTTTGCGGAACTTAAATCCCCCCGGCCCCACGTAATTTATCAACAACACTGCAGTCTGCTGTGAGCATTATAAAACAAACGTGTGTTTAACCGACCGTGAATTAAAGTGTCAATGCTGTTTGTCATTTTAACAGCAGATACTTTCTTAAATGCCATCCTCCCAACAGAGCAGTGTGACGGGGAGCTCTGATGGGTTCGCTTGCTGGTGTTAGCATTAGCTGAAGAGCTAGTTTTAGCTTAACGTTACCTTGGCTAAAGTTGGGACTATTCATAATCCAGCAATAATGGCTGCAGACCTGCAAGCAAAGTACAGCAAGTTGGCAAAGGAGTATTCCAACGTAAATCACATTTTCACCAGTAAAGTTACAGTCTTTCCATCTGCCGGTAGCTCCATGCTAGCTAACCTAGCTCACGTTAGCGTCGTCACTGAACCACCTCGCGTACACAATTAATGACATGTTGCGGACAGCCATATCGGTGACAATGTTTAGCTTTAGTGCCAAATGATAAGAGTCTGAGGCGGAGTCTCAAAAGAGAATGTTGAATATTTATTGTGCAAAAATCACAACAGATCCTCTCCAACGGAGCCTTGTAGACGACTGAGTAGGGTATATCTGCAGAGCCACTTGGTAACGAGTGCAACACCGTGTAATGTCCGTGTGGATGAGTAGGGGGTATCTGCAGAGCCGCAGAGCCAGGCTGGACGGGTTGGAGGCAGTCTGGACAAGTATAAGTGGTCTGGACAAGTAGTTGCGAATGGGGGGGGGGGGGTTCGTCTCGTTTACATAGGTACATTATACATAGACAGTAATGTTACATCTAGACATGTAATAATAGAGTAAACTTGTACCCATACAGTATTACATCTAGAGTCTAGATGTAACACTGTATGGGTACAAGTTTACTCTATTATTACATGTCTAGATGTAACATTACTGTCTATGTATAATGTACCTATGTAAACGAGACGAACCCCGCCCTCCCGCCCCCCCCCCCCCATTCGCAACTACTTGTCCAGACCACTTATACTTGTCCAGACCGCCTCCAACCCGTCCAGCCTGGCTCTGCGGCTCTGCAGATACCCCCTATTGGTGTGGATCGTTGGAGTAGGGTATATCTGCAGTGCTGCAGCCCCATACTCAGTGTATAGATTTGTATTAGTATCATAATCAATCACCTGTTGTTGAATAAATACCATTACTTTCTAGTTATTACTAAAAAACAGTATATATAAAACAGTAGCTGTATAAAAAAAAAAGTATAATTTATATAATTTAATAATTTTTTTTTTAATGTATGCACTGGTATCGCCCCCCCCCCCCCCCACTGTATCGAAAAAATACCGAACCGTGACTTCAAAACCGAGGTACGTACCGAACCGTGGATTTTGTGTATGTTACACCCCTAATATATATATATATATATATATATATATGCATATATATATATATGCAAAACAAAAAACTAAAATTATATATGTAAAACATGAAAGAAATAAAATAAAAATGTAAACACCAGTGAATGTCAAATCCCTTCCTCATCCCTGTACCTCGTGAGAATCATTTCCTTATAATTCAGTTTGAATGGTCTCATGTTTGGACATTACTTTAGCACCACATTCAGCCCACAGGAAGCACGTGATCTGACCTTAGATCAGTTAACACTGTGATCTGACCTTAGATCAGTTAATACTGTGATCTGACCTTAGATCACTTAACACTGTGATCTGACCTTAGATCACTTAATACTGTGATCTGACCTTAGATCAGTTAACACTGTGATCTGACCTTAGATCACTTTATGTTTTGCTTTTGTTTATTTATATATATTTTTCCCATTACATTTCTTGAGATCAATGATTTGTTTTGATTTTATATTGTTTGTATTTATTTACATGTTCGAAATAAAGATTTCAAATCAAATCAAAAAGCCTGGTGTAACTGTCCTCAACCAACCGAGCCAAACAGGAAGAAGAGGCTGAGGTCAGAACGACCTACAAACAACTCTTATATGTTGTGTAGATGTACTTGATGTGGTGGGCGCTAACGTTACATTTGTTCCTAATGTGTGCTCAGTGCTCAGTATATTGCGGTATGTGATGATGACACAACACACAAGAGTAATAATTATTTGTATTTTCAGGCTGTATCGGCGCCTATACAGTCTGAAAATTACAAATAATTATTTGTGTCGTGTCATCATCACATACCGCAATATACTGAGCACACATTAGGAACAAATGTAACGTTAGCGCCCACCACATCAAGTACGTCTACACAACATATAAGAGTTGTTTTTACTACCTGTACCCCCCCCCCCCCCTTCCCCCATGCTGCTATGATGCCTGAATTTCCCCAAGGGGATCAATAAAGGAATATCTTATCTTATCTTGTTTGTAGGTCGGAAATGATGGAATAGATTTACCAACAAAAAAGGTGTTTAAAGGTGCTGTTAAGAATTATGTAATTTCTGCTATTTTTATATAACCTTATTAAAAGCGTGGGGCAGGAGCAGCACGGATAACTTGGTTCTGCATGTATCGTGCTTCCATTCAAACAGACGGCAACACACGTGACGTCAAGTCTCGAGACTTCCTCTTTAGATACTCTTCAATACCTGGCCAGGGTACTCCTGGGTCCTAGTGCCCCCCCATATTACACTTATGTCATGCACATGTATTTTATGTTAATAAAATTGCATTTATCTTTAGTCCTAATTCTGTCACTGTTTGATGTCACAAAGAAGGGTGTATCCGAAAGCTGTCTCCAACATTTGTAACATGTGATGAAAAAGTTAACAAATAATTAACTGTATTAGACATTTGTTAATGATGAATAGGCTTCACTTTAGATTAGGGCACACAATAGCATCTGCAAATTATTTATAGATGTTTTATGAATGTCTTAACAAATCATTTGTTTAACATTTGTTTTTTCATATCCATTTTTCAAAGCATCTACAAATGTGTTACTACACATTAAACAACATTGTTTAATGATGAACAAATCAAGTACAAACAATGTTGATAATGAGTTATAAATAATGTAGAACTAATCTGTAAATGTTATACAAATATAGTTATAAATTATTTAATAATCATTTATGAATAAATGGTTTGTTCATGATTAGTTCATTATCAACTAATGCGTTATAAATACTTTGTAAATGCTATACAAATATAGTTATAAATGATTTAATAATAATTTATGAATGTATATAAATGGTTTGTTCATGATTAGTTCATTATCTACAAATACCTTATAAATGTATTATAACAGGGTGTTATTATAAAGTGCTACCTAAAGGGGTTATATTTTTCAGCAAATCTCTTCATTACACCAATACTGATGTGCTGTCAGAACAGTATTATGTTTGTAGGTGAAGTATGCTGTCGATGCAGGGTTTACTTGTTGTTCAAGTAAGTTCAAGTTACTTGTTGTATTTTGTATTTCTCTTCATCCATTACTTAATCTTACACCAGATGTGTATCAACAGTAGTTTTTTTTCCTTATTTTCATTTGTTTGTGGTAACAGTTCACAGTATTTTGTATTTGCCTTTTAAATCCTGTTTATGCTGTTAAAGAATGCCTTAATCTGTAGTGATGCAAAAGCTTGGACCTACTTGATAGTTTCTGTTACATTCCCAGCACCTAACCCTGTAACATAAATAGAATAGAATAGAAATACTTTAATCATCCCGAAGGAAATTTGGCACTACAAATGGTTCACAGTAAACATTTATGTAGACAAAACAAATCACAAATAAGAACAAAAAATTGCCTAAGAATAAAATAAAATACGGTCCGGGATTCACATTTCCTATGTAATGTATGTACATGCTAATATAAATACAGTAAACACATTAAGTGTATTGTAAGTGTAATATTGACAATGTTGTTTTAAAAGTAAAAGTCCAGGAAGATGGTAACTGTCACTCTGTGCTCAGTGATGCAGTGAGGCACAGTGATGCATATATAGTCTGATCACTGTGCATCACTGAGCACAGAGTGACAAATCAAGTCCATTAGTTACATTATTAAAGCTCTGATCTATAATTATAATAAAAAATATCTACTGCACTAACAATTCAAAACATTATGGAAATGTACTAGTGCCATCAATTCATAATTAATGGATATATCTTTAAATACAAGGACAAACACCAACCAGCAAAATGTGTTTTAATGTGTTATGATGCTGTTAAAGAATGCCTTAATCTGTAGTGATGCAAAAGCTTGGACCTACTTGATAGTTTCTGTTACATTCCCAGCAGTATTTATATGCTGTCGATGCAGGGTTTACTTGTTGTATTTTGTATTTCTCTTCATCCATTACTTAATCTTACACCAGATGTGTATCAACAGTAGTTTTTTTCCCCTTATTTTCATTTGTTTGTGGTAACAGTTCACAGTATTTTGTATTTGCCTTTTAAATCTACATTGAGCATATGCACTTTATAGGGAACCACTGAAACATTATACTACAGGTCATGTTTTTGTTCCCAAAACTACATTGCGGAGCTTCAAACACACCAAGACACACAACATACACACACATTTGTATAACACCAAGACACATACATGCAACATACGCACACATTTTGATCACACCAAGACACATACACGCAAAATACACACACATTTCTATCACACTAACGTACCAGGAGTTCTTAAACAACTAAATTAAAAGAGAATTAAAACAAAACATACAACTGCCACCCATTTAAGGTCCCGAACAGTTTTAGAAACATTGACTATCTATTGAGTATCTATTATTATATATTGACTACTATCCACTGCTGTTGTTTACCTGTTCAATAAAATGTTTAACATTTTTGGTACATAACTCTGACTCTTTGCCTTTTTTGTCAATGCAAAAACATGTAAGATTTTGTGCACTTGAACAAATCAAGTTAGATTTACATTAAGAAATCAAGTTGTGTTAACTTGAACAAATCAAGTTAGATTTACATTAAGAAATCAAGTTATGTTAACTTGAACAAATCAAGTTAGATTTACATTAAGAAATCAAGTTGGAGTTAGTGTTGAAAATCAAGTACCCTGAACATCATTAAAGTATGTTAACATTACACAATTAAGGGCGGCCAGGTGGCATAGCGGAGATTGTGCTTGTCACGAATGCAAGAGGCTGTGGTCTCGACTCCCGGAGAGTCAGCATTGCCTTGGCTCGGGCTGATCGCTATACTAACTCGTTTGGCTGAGTTAGGGGGAGGGGAGCCGTGGGTGGGTCCTGGGCGTTGTGGACAGCGACCCCTACAGTTCGGTCTGGGCGCCTGCTCAGCAAGGGTAGGATCTGGAGAGAGGTAGTGCGACCTTCCACACGTTACACTCTCCCGGTGAGAATCTGCGCGGCCAGGCTGGCTGCCGGCTGGCTGCACATGTGTCGGAGGAAAGCATGTGACAGTCTCCGGCCTCTCGGACCAACAGTAGGGGAAAGTGCGCAACAACCAGGAAGGGGGTTGGGAATTGGCATAACGACTAAACAGTGGGATGGGAGAAAAATCGGAAAAAGAAGGAGGGGGAAAAAGATAATAATAAAAAAAAAAAAAACATTACACAATTAAATTGTGTTTACTGTAACGACAAATATGTTGAATCAACATGTTTATTTTAAGTAATCTTAATGTGAATGAAATATGTTGGGTTCACAAGCAATAAGTAAGTGAGGAGAACGAGGAAAAGTATGTCAGTTGGATATATTCTGATCATGTGGAACCAATGTACACATTAAAATCAAGTAAATCCAGCGTGCGCTCACATTTCGAAACTTGGAAAACGTGATCACATTTATTTCAGTTACCGTACACATTTTGATCATCTTCCATGTGGTCCGTTTCAAAGAGTTCTAATAATATTGCATGGGGCTCGATCCAACATCTCCTAATTGATGGCATCTATTGGACCAAGGAGGCCTTACATATTTCTTTTGCCAATGTACTATATAGTCATCATGTATAATAGAAATAAAACACCCAAGCAACAAATTCTTTCCAGGCATGATTTATTGAAAACACACCAAATGTATACTCTACAAACCAGTATTTTTTTCCCGTTATGTTTAACAAGTGTAATACTTGCCCTCTGGGTATTAGTAAAATTACCATAATACAATCTTGTCACTGTGGCATCGCTTCTGCTCGCTACTAAAGCGTTAACAATTTACTCCTCTAGGAAATCAAAACCAGGTTTTATTTTTTAATGTCTTTATCTTTTTTTATTTTTTTTTATTTATAATACAATGTCATACAAGGCAAAAACCCACCAACAGTCTAGACTACACTGAGGACAGAGTGAGTGACACTGTGTGAGTGAGAGAAATGAGAGGGGAAATAGAGATTGAAGGGGGGAAGGGAGGGAGGTGAACAGAGAGAGGGGGAGACGGAGAAGAGATGTTGAGGGAAGAGCGGAAGGGGATTGAAGTTATATATAAAACACATTGTTATCTCGGTCTAACATGGAAAAGGTTAAGGCACATGATCGTTACAAACACATTTGCTACCGAGTTTTACAGTTACTTTATTGTTGAAGGTCTTGAAACAGTTCACATCTACACAGGTAGGTCTTGTTCCTTTGATTTGACGTCTGTTAATTTCTTGTTTTTTGTTGTCGTTTTTTTTTATTAATTTCTTTTTACACCCCACAGTACTGTAAGCTTTCTTTTGTAAATGTACAATGTAAGCTACTGTACATCTACAAAACCAAACCCCCCCTATAGGACTTATTTTCATATGCATGTCAATCCAACAACAGCAGATCCTTTGGTTGTGATACTGCAAAAGCCGCAGTTGGGAATAGACAGTCAGATGGTACAGTACCTGGTTCTTTGCTGCGAGGGGTTCAATATTGTTCAATGAAAAGCACACATTTCTCAGGACACACGAAAAGGATGCTGGGATTATCTGTTGTGGTTTTTCTCTCTCTGGAATTAAAGTTTTATACATATACTTTTTTTGTCTTCTTTTTTTAACTTACATTTTCTTTTTACCACAACATACGTCTCTTGTAAACACTGTAAAGTATATGCAAGCTTTATAAAGTCACATCATCACCACAAAGAAAATCGGACCTCATTGCAGGCACATGCCATTGGCTTAGCTGACGTTCTCCTCGAGTTCACCTGTACTCTCATCTCGCCGTGTGTGAATTAATTAGTTTACTATCCAATGACACCACAAATAAAGAAAAAGAAAACCGGCACATAAAAAAAAAAAAATAATAATAATAATATAAACATCTGTACATTTTTGTGTCTTCATGCTTGCTTCAAATACTTCTTTTTGAGATGCATTAGTGAAATCAAAGCGTGGTTCAGGTCGTCAGTAAACGTTGGGAGCTACTGTGACTGCAGCAGGGGCCATCTGTCTATCCCTGACCCCTGACCTCTGACCCATCTCTCTCTCTCTCTCTCTCTCCCTCTGGTTGAGATGTGAAGACCAAGAGAGAGTGGAAGGCGGGGGGGGGGGGTATATACTCATAGCCTTTAAGAAAGAAAAGCTGAAGATAAATGTCTTCTTTTTCCTCAGTAACTCTTTTCTCAACAGTACAAAATATAAATAGGTGCTCAGTGGCGTGTGATGGACAGGATCTGAAAACACACTGACTGTAATTGCGTGGTTATTTCTCGTTTTACAAACATGGCGGTATCCTTTTATCAAATGGATGTGCTTTCCAAACGATGTGTTATGAATATACAACTAAAAAGTTTTGTAATATTGTTTTGTTTTTCTTCCTTCATTTTTTTGGTGTTTTTTTTCCTTCCCTTTCCTTTATGACCCTCATATACATTTATATAAAACCAACAAAAATATAAAATGCTTTAGATCTATTCCTTTCAACAAACAGGAGCATATTAATCATCACCGCCTCTCTCGTCAATAACACAAATCATTTTATAAACAACATGTCTTATATCCTCTTCTTCGACTTTAATACATATCACTGACAAAGAGCAACCAACCGGGAAACTCTCAAATATCTTCTTCGGCACACAACTGTCTCCATCAATTCGATTCATCTCTATCTTATAGCTTCGCTGTGTTTCGAGATGCAGTGTGAACAGCAGCAGTAAAACCCAGACCGGATGTACACACTCTGTCACTTGCTGTAATCCGGACGTAACCTACAGGTGTGAGACGCCCCCCCATCTCCTCGCTTTGTGAAATAGACATCCTTCGACAACCCTTTACGACTTCAAACCATCTCAGTGCATTTTTCTTTCAATAAACACAGTGAACCAATGGGTTGTAATTCTAACGAGAGCAGTCTGGTGTGAGTATGCAGCGTACTCATTACATGATGCAGCTCTCTCTTGCTCACTTTCTATCCCTCTCTTTCTCTCTCTCTCCTCTCTTTCTCTCTCCTCTCTCTCTCTTTCTCTCTCCTCTCTCTTTCTCTCTCCTCTATCTCTCTTCTCTCTCTCTCTCTCTCTCTCTCTAGTGCCTGCCGTTCATCACGCCTTCCTCTCCACAAGCCTAAAACCAAACCCATTCATTAACCATCTAACACACCAGTCCACACCTCATCAAGTCGGAAAGCCCAAACCAAAATGAAAAACAAAAGGAAAGGGGGGGGTTGAAACATTACAAAATGATATAATTCGTATGACTGATCAACTGAAAGAAAACATCAACTGTCTCAAACAGAAGGGGGGGGGGGGGGGGGGGACTCGGCGGCAGAAGAATCTTCATCTTGACATAAAAAATAAAAAAAGTTCATTTAGTATCTTTCCCTCCACTTCCTCCTCTTCTTCTCTCCAATCATCTTCCTTTGTCCAATCTCTGTGCATCCGTTCCACTACGAGTAACAGTCTTTTTTCACTCTGTCAAAGCTCAAACGAGAGTCCACGCTGTAAGGTCACACGCCATGTCCAGAGGGAATGTAAATATGAGAAGTAGTAGAAGGTAGTCTCTGTTTTTTTTTTTTTTTTTTTTTTTTTTTTTTTTAGTTTTTCTGAAAAGCATGAGAACACCGGCTGCTGGATGGTCATTGTTGTGTGTATATATATATATATATATATATATATATATATATATATATATATATATATATATATATATATATATATTTTTTTTTTTTTTTTTTTTAATCCTCTTTCCTTCACAAAGTCCATTGACAAAGTCAGCTCCCCCGAGATGAGCTCCATGTGTAATGGCAGTGGTGACATGAGAGAACCTCCTCTGGTTGGGGATCCTCCTCTGGTTGGGGAGGTGACATGAGAGAACCTCCTCTGGTTGGGGATCCTCCTCTGGTTGGGGAGGTGACATGAGAGAACCTCCTCTGGTTGGGGAGGTGACATGAGAGAACCTCCTCTGGTTGGGGATCCTCCTCTGGTTGGGGAGGTGACATGAGAGAACCTCCTCTGGTTGGGGATCCTCCTCTGGTTGGGGAGGTGACATGAGAGAACCTCCTCTGGTTGGGGATCCTCCTCTGGTTGGGGAGGTGACATGAGAGAACCTCCTCTGGTTGGGGATCCTCCTCTGGTTGGGGAGGTGACATGAGAGAACCTCCTCTGGTTGGGGATCCTCCTCTGGTTGGGGAGGTGACATGAGAGAACCTCCTCTGGTTGGGGATGCTGGCGTCGTCGTTTAACTCTGAGCCTGGAACACGGCGAGAGAGGAGAGGCACAGCGAGAGAGAGGGTTTAAGAGAGAAAACGTTAACGGAGAAACAACAACAACAAAAAGTATCGAATCCTCGAGACAAAGAATCATATAAGTCTGTTTTTTTTATTTTTTTTAGATGAACTGTTTTCAAACCTAATGATCTAAAAGAAGATAAGTTGGAGCTGTATATCCATTCATAACTTAAAAAGGACCACTACAAAATTATGGGAAATGCGCTTTAGGTATCAATTTCCTCTCTGTGTGTTCAGTAGAAAGCTTAGCACAAATTAATGGAAGCGGATGCGGACCACTAGCCTAGCTGTTGGCCAAAAACACCTCTCTTTGAGTTTTAAGCTAGGCTAGTGGTCCGTATTCACTTCTATTAATTTGTGCTAAGCTACTGTAGGCTAGCTTGCAGCCGGATACTGCTTTCTACTGAACGCATAGAGAGCAAATTGGTATCAATCTTCTTGTTTGACTCTGGAGAAGACGGTAAGCACATTTCCCATAATGCTGGTGTGATGCTTTAAAGACAGTATGTTGAGTACTTTTGCATATGATGTACAAGACTCTAAATGACTAACCCTGTAAAATACACATACTGAACTGTCTAAAAAACACGTATATGTGGTTCTTCATCCCATGGGTTCACCATTATAGGTACTGTGTTAGCACCGAATTGACTAAATTCACACAGCGGCCATTTTACTCTTATGTCATGCTCAGGTTGGGATTCCTTTCCATCCTGGGTGGGAACAGGGCAGAAAGGAATCTCAACCTGATCATGGCATAAGAGCAAAATGGCCTCGTCGTGTGAATATGGTAAATTTGGTGCTAACACAGTACTTGGAATAAAGTACTAAACCACAATGCTTGTCCACGCGTGCTTCAGGTGGCAGATGGGGGCAAAGGACAGTGTGAGACATGATGTTTGATATTATGCTTGATGATGATGATGATGACGATATGGCACATTTGAGTAGTAGCTGCTGTGTGTTAACTGAAGCACACATTCTGCATTTTTTTTTGCATTTGCAGAGTTACTCACCTGATGAGCTCACGGCTGCTCATTCTAATCCGTTTGCCTGTTATTTCCATCTCATTTTATATTGCCTGTATCTCATTACTTCTCAACAACATTATTAACTTTTTTGTCCTTTTCTTTGTCCTGATTTTCCTGTGTAATGTTATGTGTATGTTGTTGTTGTTGTTGTTGTTGTTGTTGTTGTTGTTGTTGTTGTTGTTGTTGTTGTAAGTTGTTATGTTGCACTGTCACAATGTAAAGATTTTGCATTGACCCCAGGAAGATTGGCTGCTGCAATGCTGTAGCTAATGGGGATCCTAATCAACTAAAATAAAATAAACAATTATTTACACAAATTGTACAAGTACCTACACATTACAGTTATAATAATAATAATAATAATAATAATAATAATAATAATAATAATAATAATAATAATAATAATAAGAGATTGGAATCAACCTATAATGCATGGATTATTAAACTATTTGAGTCTTTGAGTCCCTAGTTGTGTAAAAGAGGGCTTGCCGTGGGGCCCAGGCTTATCAAACCATAGTGGTTCTGCGGTCACATAGGGAGACCCATAGCTTAACCCTTTCACTACCACACTACAGAAGGTTAACCCTTTCACTACCTCACTACAGACGGTTAACCTTCTGTAGTGTGGTAGTGAAAGGGTTAACCTTCTGTAGTGTGGTGGTGAAAGGGTTAACCTTCTGTAGTGTGGTTGTGAAAGGGTTAACCCTTTGTCGTGTGGCAGTGAAAGGAGGTTAAGGTTAAGAAACACTGCCGTAACGTACAGTATATATTTCCAGCAAGCTGTGATGGATGGAGATTAAAAGCTATATGAGCGGATGAGAATGTAAGGAACCACCCAGGGGTGACAGAAAGGCCTAAGGTGATGATGATGATGAGGGAGGGCCAGCTAACAGAGATGTCAAGTTACTGCTAAAGAAGTGTAACCCAGAGCAGCTAGCAGCCTAGCACATTATTGTGTGTGTCTGTGTGTGTGTGTGTGTGTGTGTGTGCCCATATATCCATGTCTATATGTGTGTGTAGCCATCTTGAGTTAGACATGCATTATTTATCTCAAGGATCTTGCTGTCTCCTTGGGTACGGTGTGTGTGTGTGATGAATGCAGATAGGGAGAACATTTTGTGTGTGTGTGTGTGTGTGTGTGTGTGTGTGTGTGTGTGTGTGTGTGTGTGTGTGTGTGTGTGTGTGTGTGTGTGTGTGTGTGTGTGCGTGCGCGCGCGTGCGCATCAAATCATTTTCCTTCTCTTCATTGCTTTTCATTAAGGACTAACTCCGAGCGCCCGGGGGATCTATAGAGCGATGCCCCTTCATCATCTACCATGAAGAGACAGTCAGGGAGGAGGAATCAGAAAGTGGGCATACATTTAAATCAGACAGGTGGTATGAAATAAACTCCCCGTACATCCTCCGACGCTCGCTGCATGCTCTGGGTGAGAGGGTGAACACAGGGGGTGGTTGATGCTCTGGGTGAGAGGGTGAACACAGGGGATGGTTGATGCTCTGGGTGAGAGGGTGAACACAGGGGGTGGTTAATGCTCTGGGTGAGAGGGTGAACACAGGGGGTGGTTAATGCTCTGGGTGAGAGGGTGAACACAGGGGATGGTTAATGCTCTGGGTGAGAGGGTGAACACAGGGGGTGGTTGTGATGCTCTGGGTGAGAGGGTGAACACAGGGGGTGGTTAATGCTCTGGGTGAGAGGGTGAACACAGGGGGTGGTTAATGCTCTGGGTGAGAGGGTGAACACAGGGGGTGGTTGATGCTCTGGGTGAGAGGGTGAACACAGGGGATGGTTAATGCTCTGGGTGAGAGGGTGAACACAGGGGGTGGTTAATGCTCTGGGTGAGAGGGTGAACACAGGGGGTGGTTGATGCTCTGGGTGAGAGGGTGAACACAGGGGGTGGTTAATGCTCTGGGTGAGAGGGTGAACACAGGGGGTGGTTGATGCTCTGGGTGAGAGGGTGAACACAGGGGGTGGTTAATGCTCTGGGTGAGAGGGTGAACACAGGGGGTGGTTGATGCTCTGGGTGAGAGGGTGAACACAGGAGATGGTTAATGCTCTGGGTGAAAGGGTGAACACACAGGATGGTTAATGCTCAGGGTGAAAGGGTGAACACACAGGATGGTTAATGCTCTGGGTGAGAGGGTGAACACAGGGGGTGGTTAATGCTCTGGGTGAGAGGGTGAACACAGGGGATGGTTGATGCTCTGGGTGAGAGGGTGAACACAGGGGGTGGTTGATGCTCTGGGTGAGAGGGTGAACACAGGGGGTGGTTGATGCTCTGGGTGAGAGGGTGAACACAGGGGGTGGTTGTGATGCTCTGGGTGAGAGGGTGAACACAGGGGGTGGTTAATGCTCTGGGTGAGAGGGTGAACACAGGGGGTGGTTAATGCTCTGGGTGAGAGGGTGAACACAGGAGATGGTTGATGCTCTGGGTGAGAGGGTGAACACAGGGGGTGGTTAATGCTCTGGGTGAGAGGGTGAACACAGGGGGTGGTTAATGCTCTGGGTGAGAGGGTGAACACAGGGGGTGGTTAATGCTCTGGGTGAGAGGGTGAACACAGGAGATGGTTGATGCTCAGGGTGAGAGGGTGAACACAGGGGGTGGTTGATGCTCTGGGTGAGAGGGTGAACACAGGGGGTGGTTAATGCTCTGGGTGAGAGGGTGAACACAGGGGGTGGTTAATGCTCTGGGTGAGAGGGTGAACACAGGAGATGGTTGATGCTCTGGGTGAGAGGGTGAACACAGGGGGTGGTTGATGCTCTGGGTGAGAGGGTGAACACAGGGGGTGGTTGATGCTCTGGGTGAGAGGGTGAACACAGGGGGTGGTTGATGCTCTGGGTGAGAGGGTGAACACAGGGGATGGTTGATGCTCTGGGTGAGAGGGTGAACACAGGGGATGGTTAATGATCAGGGTGAAAGGGTGAACACATGGGGTGGTTAATGCTCTGGGTGAGAGGGTGAACACAGGGGGTGGTTAATGCTCTGGGTGAGAGGGTGAACACAGGGGGTGGTTGATGCTCAGGGTGAAATGGTGAACACATGGGGTGGTTAATGCTCAGGGTGAAAGGGTGAACACACAGGATGGTTAATGCTCAGGGTGAAAGGGTGAACACACAGGATGGTTAATGCTCAGGGTGAAAGGGTGAACACACAGGATGGGTAATGCTCAGGGTGAAAGGGTGAACACACAGGATGGTTAATGCAGGGTGAAAGGGTTGATGGTGTGTGCGAGAGGTGTGACAAAAGGACAAAAAATACCCAACAAACAGATAGAATGGAGGAGAGATGCTACGAACCAAACTATGTTGTTGTTGTTGTTGTTGTCAGACCTACCATGCATGCATCTAGACCCAGGAGTCAACAGGCTGGGGCTTAACGTCACACGCATCGACCAGACTGACCACAGGCCTGTTGCTCCTGACATAGTGTTTCCTATTTGTGTCATTCTGCAGCCAATGGGAGAAGGGGTTAAAAAAACAAAAACAGCAAACACAAAAAGAGGTCAATTAACTCAATAAACACACACACACACAGACAGTTCAAATAAGCCCATGTTAGTTTCTTTGCCTCGAGGAGGCTTGGAATAAAGAAAAGTCTAGAGAGTGATTGCAAAAACACAGCAAACCGATACATGCGAATGAAAAGAGGGCAGAGAGAGCGGTTTCAGCGGCGGCTGAGTCACATTCAGAGTGTGGGTCACAACGCCTCTGGGACGTATCCACAATCCATTCAGGGAGACACATTTAGAACGCAGCTCAGAGGGCTGTAGTGTGCGGCGCCCATTACCCTCGACAGGGACTCGTCATCTAAACGCTGAGAAGGATACAGCATTTTGTTCTTTCAAGCATTTCTATCATAGCTGCATCTTAATTATGGATGTTCGATATTGGCTTTTTTTTTTATTTTTGATACCGATATCAACCGATACCGATATATGCAGGCCGCCCCCCCCCCCCCCCCCCCCCCCCCCCCCAATAAAAGTATGCATTGATGTGTTAATTTCCCCGGATGCATTCAACAAGGCATTCTAAATGATCATTATCATCATGACATTACCTGTGCATCTCCCCTTTTCTTCTCTCTCTCCCTCTGGTTCTCACTCTCCCTTTCGCTTTTTCCCTCGCTCTTTCCTTCTCTCTCCCTTATTTATTATAAATGTCCTTGTAAGGCGGTTAGGTGGCCGAGCGGAGATTGCGTTCGTCACCAGCCCCGGAGCTGTGAGCTTGATTCGCCTGTTCGAATCCAGCTCACAGCTCCGGGGTTGTCACCAGCTTGGCTGGCCGTCTGCACTAATACAATTGGCTGTATCAGAGGGTGGGAGAAGCTGGCGGGGTGGGTCCGGGTCGTTGTAAACAGCGACTCCTACAGTTCGGTCGGGGCGCCTGCTAAGCGCGGATTGGACGTGAGGGGGATAGTGTGGTCCCCCCCCCCCCCCCCCCCCTTCCCCCCTTCCCTCCCCTTTTTTGGTCAGGCTGCTTTTGTATAAGAATTAGTTTATACTGTATTGTTATACTTTATTTGAATTTTTTTTTAACCGATCGTACATCTCTAATCTAGATATTGGTTTTCCTGGTAAATTCCAAAGTAATTAACTCTGATGAAGTGCAAGTGTATTGTTCCCCCAAGCTACAATATCTGCACCGCTAACCTTCTGTGATGGCATTGACCTGTGGTACATTGACCGGTGGTACACGACGCATATGATGACCCAACGCCTGTCATCTCCACGACAATAACCAAATTCTAGTCTGCCATTATAATTGACAGCCTGTCGCTTGCTATGCGGCCGCTTTCTGCCGGGGCAGCTGGGTCATCTCCATACGGAGTGGGTCGGGGGCTGGGTCATCTCCATACGGAGTGGGTCGGGGGCTGGGTCATCTCCATACGGAGTGGGTCGGGGGCTGGGTCATCTCCATACGGAGTGGGTCGGGGGCTGGGTCATCTCCATACGGAGTGGGTCGGGGGCTGGGTCATCTCCATACGGAGTGGGTCGGGGGCTGGGTCATCTCCATACGGAGTGGGTCGGGGGGGGCTTCTTTTAATCACTCCCAGATTCATTACTTTTGCGACCACGAAAAGCGCACACTCAATCATCTAGTGGCGGTCAGATCTGAGGCCGGCCAGAGAGCGTCACCACCGGTCAGATCTGAGGCCGGCCAGAGAGCGTCAGCGGTCAGATCTGAGGCCGGGGGCCAGAGAGCGTCAGCGGTCAGATCTGAGGCCAGAGAGCGTCACACCGGTCAGATCTGAGGCCGGCCAGAGAGCGTCAGCGGTCAGATCTGAGGCCGGCCAGAGAGCGTCACCACCGGTCAGATCTGAGGCCGGCCAGAGAGCGTCAGCGGTCAGATCTGAGGCCGGCCAGAGAGCGTCACCACCGGTCAGATCTGAGGCCGGCCAGAGAGCGTCAGCGGTCAGATCTGAGGCCGGGGGCCAGAGAGCGTCAGCGGTCAGATCTGAGGCCAGAGAGCGTCACACCGGTCAGATCTGAGGCCGGCCAGAGAGCGTCAGCGGTCAGATCTGAGGCCGGCCAGAGAGCGTCACCACCGGTCAGATCTGAGGCCGGCCAGAGAGCGTCAGCGGTCAGATCTGAGGCCGGCCAGAGAGCGTCACCACCGGTCAGATCTGAGGCCGGCCAGAGAGCGTCAGCGGTCAGATCTGAGGCCGGGGGCCAGAGAGCATCAGCGGTCAGATCTGAGGCCAGAGAGCGTCACACCGGTCAGATCTGAGGCCGGCCAGAGAGCGTCAGCGGTCAGATCTGAGGCCGGCCAGAGAGCGTCAGCGGTCAGATCTGAGGCCGGCCAGAGAGCGTCAGCGGTCAGATCTGAGGCAACATTAATAGAGGATAATAAAAAAAAAACGACAGCCTCCTTAAAGAATCGACATGATAAGATGTCATGACAAGAAGTACCACAATATTAGGCAAATGAGCAAATGTACTTTAGGGAAAATGTATTAAATAGAGCGAGAGAGAGAGAGAGGGAGAGAGAGAGAGAGAGAGAGAGAGAGAGAGAGAGAGAGAGGGAGAGAGAGAATAATACTTTAATGAGCCATCATTATTTTGCTATCTCCTACACTGCAGGTAGTATGTTTCAGTGTGTGTGTGTGTGTGTGTGTGTGTGTGTGTGTGTGTGTGTGTGTGTGTGTGTGTGTGATACTGTGTGTCTGTACCTTTAATGGCTCCTGCTCTGTCAAGTCCACTGAGCCGTCTACTGTCTTGTACTTGCAGTCTTTGTCTCTCTGGTCGATGGTGGAATAACCGTCTGATGAAGTTAAAAGAAGAATGAATGGGTTATTATCGCCGACGACGGGTTAACGAAGTGCTCTTTGTGAAAACACATCTCTCATCTCACACAACCTCACATATACAGGCCAGGAGGAACAACCAGCACACCAAGATCTAGTATTCTATCAGATATAGAATTCACTTTAGGTGCCAAGTAGGAGAGGAAAGAAAGACTGCCACGTGTCTTCTTTGAAGAAAGACGAGCTCCAGAGAAAAGGCAAACCTTGCACTCTTTCGTGATACATTATGCATGTGTTCCTTAAATCACACAACCGCCCACATCATTTGGTTCTAACCAAGGCCCAGATTTGTACAAACATCTTGTCAAGAGAGGGGTCTTGCATACAGCATCAAAAGAAATTTGTATTCAAATAATATTTTGCAAAAAGCCACCATTCCCAAGATCAGAGTGTAAAGGGGGAAAAAGTGACGGTGATGTGCTGCTAGACCAAACGGAGGATAAGAGGAGACTGTTTTGATATAAGAGACGTTTTGGTATAAGAGGAGACTGTTTTGGTATAAGAGACGTTTTGGTATAAGAGGAGACTGTTTTGGTATAAGAGACGTTTTGGTATAAGAGGAGACTGTTTTGGTATAAGAGGAGACTGTTTTGGTATAAGAGGAGACTGTTTTGGTATAAGAGGAGGCTGTTTTGGTATAAGAGGAAACTGTTTTGGTATAAGAGGAGACTGTTTTGGTATAAGAGGAAACTGTTTTGGTATAAGAGGAAACTGTTTTGGTATAAGAGGAGACTGTTTTGGTATAAGAGGAGACTGTTTTGGTTTAAGAGGAAACTGTTTTGGTATAAGAGACTGTTTTGGTATAAGAGGAGACTGTTTTGGTATAAGAGGAGACTGTTTTGGTATAAGAGGCTGTATTGGTATAAGAGGAGACTGTTTTGGTATAAGAGACTGTTTTGGTATAAGAGGAGACTGTTTTGGTATAAGAGGAGACTGTTTTGGTATAAGAGGAGACTGTTTTGGTATAAGAGGAGACTGTTTTGGTATAAGAGGAGACTGTTTTGGTATAAGAGGAAACTGTTTTGGTATAAGAGGAAACTGTTTTGGTATAAGAGGAGACTGTTTTGGTTTAAGAGGAGACTGTTTTGGTTTAAGAGGAAACTGTTTTGGTATAAGAGGAGACTGTTTTGGTATAAGAGGAGACTGTTTTGGTTTAAGAGGAAACTGTTTTGGTATAAGAGGAGACTGTTTTGGTATAAGAGGAGACTGTTTTGGTTTAAGAGGAAACTGTTTTGGTATAAGAGGAGACTGTTTTGGTATAAGAAGAGACTGTTTTGGTATAAGAGGAGACTGTTTTGGTATAAGAGGAAACTGTTTTGGTATAAGAGGAGACTGTTTTGGTATAAGAGGAGACTGTTTTGGTATAAGAGGAGACTGTTTTGGTATAAGAGGAGGCTGTTTTGGTATAAGAGGAGACTGTTTTGGTATAAGAGGAGGCTGTTTTGGTATAAGAGGAGACTGTTTTGGTATAAGAGGAGACTGTTTTGGTATAAGAGGAAACTGTTTTGGTATAAGAGGAGACTGTTTTGGTATAAGAGGAGACTGTTTTGGTATAAGAGGAGACTGTTTTGGTATAAGAGGAGACTGTTTTGGTATAAGAGGAGACTGTTTTGGTATAAGAGGAGACTGTTTTGGTATAAGAGGAGGCTGTTTTGGTATAAGAGGAGACTGTTTTGGTATAAGAGGAGACTGTTTTGGTATAAGAGGAGACTGTTTTGGTATAAGAGGAGACTGTTTTGGTATAAGAGGAGGCTGTTTTGGTATAAGAGGAGACTGTTTTGGTATAAGAGGAAACTGTTTTGGTATAAGAGGAAACTGTTTTGGTATAAGAGGAGACTGTTTTGGTATAAGAGGAGACTGTTTTGGTATAAGAGGAGACTGTTTTGGTATAAGAGGCTGTATTGGTATAAGAGGAGACTGTTTTGGTATAAGAGACTGTTTTGGTATAAGAGGAGACTGTTTTGGTATAAGAGGAGACTGTTTGGTATAAGAGGAAACTGTTTTGGTATAAGAGACTGTTTTGGTATAAGAGGAGACTGTTTTGGTATAAGAGGAGACTGTTTTGGTATAAGAGGAAACTGTTTTGGTATAAGAGGAAACTGTTTTGGTATAAGAGGAGACTGTTTTGGTATAAGAGGAGACTGTTTTGGTATAAGAGGAGACTGTTTTGGTATAAGAGGAAACTGTTTTGGTATAAGAGGAGACTGTTTTGGTATAAGAGGAGACTGTTTTGGTATAAGAGGAGACTGTTTTGGTATAAGAGGAAACTGTTTTGGTATAAGAGGAGACTGTTTTGGTATAAGAGGAAACTGTTTTGGTATAAGAGGAAACTGTTTTGGTATAAGAGGAGACTGTTTTGGTATAAGAGGAGACTGTTTTGGTATAAGAGGAGACTGTTTTGGTTTAAGAGGAGACTGTTTTGGTATAAGAGGAAACTGTTTTGGTATAAGAGGAGACTGTTTTGGTATAAGAGGAGACTGTTTTGGTATAAGAGGAGACTGTTTTGGTATAAGAGGAGACTGTTTTGGTATAAGAGGAGACTGTTTTGGTATAAGAGGAGGCTGTTTTGGTATAAGAGGAGACTGTTTTGGTATAAGAGGAAACTGTTTTGGTATAAGAGGAGACTGTTTTGGTATAAGAGGAGACTGTTTTGGTATAAGAGGAGACTGTTTTGGTATAAGAGGAGACTGTTTTGGTATAAGAGGCTGTATTGGTATAAGAGGAGACTGTTTTGGTATAAGAGACTGTTTTGGTATAAGAGGAGACTGTTTTGGTATAAGAGGAGACTGTTTGGTATAAGAGGAAACTGTTTTGGTATAAGAGACTGTTTTGGTATAAGAGGAGACTGTTTTGGTATAAGAGGAGACTGTTTTGGTATAAGAGGAAACTGTTTTGGTATAAGAGGAGACTGTTTTGGTATAAGAGGAGACTGTTTTGGTATAAGAGGAGACTGTTTTGGTATAAGAGGAGACTGTTTTGGTATAAGAGGAGACTGTTTTGGTATAAGAGGAAACTGTTTTGGTATAAGAGGAAACTGTTTTGGTATAAGAGGAGACTGTTTTGGTATAAGAGACGTTTTGGTATAAGAGGAGACTGTTTTGGTATAAGAGGAGACTGTTTTGGTTTAAGAGGAAACTGTTTTGGTATAAGAGGAGACTGTTTTGGTATAAGAGGAAACTGTTTTGGTATAAGAGGAGACTGTTTTGGTATAAGAGGAGACTGTTTTGGTATAAGAGGAGACTGTTCTGTATCGTTAGTGGCTTAGCTTGGCATCACTACTGCACTATCTCGCGTACGTGCACGCGTACTGAATAAACCACAAATGTACCTCTAATACCAGTATTAGTCTGACCACACCCCTCATCAGCTTACCTTCATAAGCAGGTGTGTGGTCACCTGCTCTCCTCCTTCTCGCTTTCACCACAAGGAAGAGGTGCCTCGGTAGATCCCCACACTTGACACCATGATGGAAGAAATTGGATTAGGAACAGCTTTGGGAAACAAGGATACGTTGACATCATATCTTTATTTTCTCTCTCACTGTTTTTCGAGAAAATACGGCGATATTGTCTTCGTACTGGAGTGTCTGGAAGATGATGATCATTCTAAAAACCCTCCACCGGTTTTCGTATTGGGAGCACGCCGCTGCATGCTTCTCAACTGCAGTTCCTTGCTGTGTTTGTTGGGGTGAAACCTGTCAGGCCACAGCTGAACTGTCGGACATGCCGCTGTTGTGAGAAGCGGTGCGTTCCAGGTTGGGTGAGTAGTGTTTGCTGGCGGGCTCCACTTGTCTGTTAGTGCTATGGGGGCTACTTGACAAAGTTTATGGAAACCGGCCCCAGGCTAGGGTCCTTTGTTTAGCCACCTAGGCGACAGAAGACCTTGGTCTGAAGACCATTATAGTTTAACTATAGTGGGCCGCGACCATTGACACTGGTGATCCCTGTGTGTTCTGGACGAGTGGATTCTCTCTGTCACCGTGTTAAGACCCCATCTTTCATATCCAAATGAGAGTATTCCTTCACGAGGGGATATGTGCATGTAATGTGCGATAGCGGCAGATTCATGTTCAAAGTCAGCTATACAGGCCAGTTGGTACTGTGCTGATTCCGCCGGACGTGGTAATGTCACCGTTGTGAAGCGGTGTTGACGTCTTGTTTTCTCTTTTCTCTTAAAAAGTGAGGAGAGGTTCAGAACGGCGGCCTGTCTGGGTGAGTGTTATGTCATTGTTTACATGTTCATAGCTTACGGTTAGCCGGTCAGTGGCCTGGCGCGGGGTAGCTTAGCTTCTCGCGCGCCGCCGGGAGCTCGCTTCTGATCGCGTGCGTCGTTAGATCGGCGTCTCGCGGGCGGAAGCAATAGCACCCGAACGGTTGGAGCAGCCGTTAGCTTGATGCTATTCTGTTGAACGTGCTTTGATTTTAACATGTTTTACACTCTTGACCACGACGTCATCCTTGACAGGGGATGTTCGTCGACCCTGCCCTGAACCTGGACGGGGATTGCGTCAACAAAGAGGACTGTAGCGACTGGTTGGAGCGGCGACGCTGCCCGGATCGAACAACACAGGACGGCTGTGTTCTACGGTGTCTTGTGACTGCACTTCGCTGATCTGCGTTCCGGGTAGGTACGGGGTTGGCCAGACCTCATAACACGTCTTCTGGTTTTACTTGCTAAATGTATTGTGAATAACGGTGTTTTTTCCCAAAACGTGTGTTGTTGCAATGCATTTGGGATACGTTGCGGGTTATGTGTGAGCTGTTTTTGTCACTGGCAGTTAGCTTCTCCGTGCAGATCGTGATGTATTGATCTGGTTGTTGTGTGAGAAACATCATGGTGTTTATGTGTACCGTGTACTCACTACTAAGGCAACTAACCTATGAAGCTATGCTTGGTGACAAGTGAGTAAAAGAATGTTCTTTCTCAGACTGTAATGACAATGAACAGTGAGTTCACACATTAACAGGTTTTCCTGTTTTAACTGGCCGTATTGAGGGTAAAATAGGAGGATTGTGTTTTTCCCCCCCGGTTCCCTGGGGACTTTATCACCTCCTATCAGACATGTTGTGCATTAATTGTGTCTTTTGTGTGGTAGGGATACGATGTAACTCTTAGCTTGATTGCTGAGGTTGTGCTAAATCTGCTGGAGAAACTTATTTCCTAAAGGGAAATTGGTTTGGTTGCTGTCATGTGTGCTTAGCAAGGCCTGTGGTCGATACTAATCAAGAATGATGTATTCTCTCATTGTGGAAAAAACGGCGTTCCTCTGTTGAGTGTTTTTGCCATTTTTTGTAGGTGATGATGGGTTGTGTGTGTCATGTGACCTACAACTGGGTTGTACTGGCCACAGAAGCACATGTGTATGTTGGACCGGGGTTCTTAGAGCCCTCTCTATTCTGTGTTTTTCCTTAGTAAAAATCAGATAGCAGGTTAGCTCATGCGCTGTGTGGAGCTGTGAAACGCTTCATAGAGCTGACTATGACTGTGTCATATTCTCTTTTTGTCGTTACGTCGTATCATGGGTGTGGGGTCGTAAAGGGGTGAACTGGTAACCTTTCCTCTCCCCATTGTTCTGTCGGTCAGGGGTACACCCCCTGTCCTTCAAGGTTCCCGTCACGTGGCGGTTCGGCACGTTACGGGGGGGGGGGGGGGGGGAGGGAGTTCCTGGTCCCACGGCCTGGTATATTGGGCGTGTGCACCGCAGGAATTCCCCTGCCATAGAGTACGTCACCGTGCGCGTCTCTGTTGGTAGGACTTCCGTGTGCTGTTCAGGTCCATGTGATGGATCTGTTTTCAGGGGGGGTGGTCAGGGCTCCTCCTCACCAAGCGCCTATTCAGGCCTTCTGTGAGTTCGGACTCCTTCTTCCATGTGAGGAAGCCTCCATCAGAGTACAGAGCCTTCCTCCTCAGATTGTCAAAGTGAGTGGACCCTCTAGAAGGGTCCTTTTCTATTGTATGTATATTCGATTCAATTCGTTTATTGAGTGTGTATGGGTTCAGTGCCTCTTCCCCGGAGGCCCTAAACCCAGTTTTTTACATGGCTCAAGGTGCAATATATTCTTTTCAATCTGTACAGCTCGCGTGGGAAGTCTCTCTGGGGATCCCCGTCTCTTTCCTATGGGAGGGTGGTGGGATGTAAAAATGTGAACATTTTTTACCCCGGCTGTGTAGACTGGGATACATACTGTTGATGCTTCCTTCTTTCTATTCCAGAAGTGTTGGAGTTAGGGAGTGTCACACCCCTCTTGTCGTTCCCCTGGGCGCCTTGGGGATTCAATGACAGGTCTAAATAGCCTGTTCATTGATGGGGGTGTGTCCCGACGCACGTATAGTGCTAGCTCGCTGTAAACAGGCGATTGACTGGCACGCCTTGGTTGCTTGTGGTTGAAACAGCGTTTTTATAAAGCAACTGAGATGGGGGTTTTTCCTCTTCCGACGACCACATCCCATGACCTGGGTGGGTTGTCGACGGATTCTCGTTCATGTCTGGGGGATGATGACGGGATGGATCTGAACATATGTAGTGGGGTCTCACGCCCTTGGGGTGGGCCACCAGGCGCGGTTCGTCCGAACGTCTGGGTGGCGCCTTCTTTTCATGTTAAGATCAACACGCATATCTGCCCTTCTCCTGGAGTAGGCATGTCGGCGTGGTTAGGGCACGGGACTGGTTCTGGTCACGCTGGTCCAGATCAGTTGAACCCGTTGTCCGCCGGGAATGCAGATCTGCTGTTCTGGTACCCTGAGGGACTTGGGCTTTTTTCAGGGGGAAAAATGCCAGGTCGGTCTGGGTGTCACAGGGTTAAGCGCTATGGAGACCCTGGTTGGGTATGTTTTTACTCAGCACTGTCGTCATGGCTTACAGCCATGCCATTCTGTACGCGCTCGATCTCGTCGGATCTCGGCCGCTACACAGGTTGGTCCTGGTTAGTACTTGGTTGGGAGACCGCCGGGGAATACCAGGTACGGTGTGCTTAGGGGCTGGTTCTCCATTATTTTTCGCTCCTCTCTCACGCATGGCGAAGAGGGGCCTGTGGGGGTGGGTTTTTTGACCTCCTCTGGTGACCCTGTGCTTCCCGTACCGCCAGGCCCGGTCCGAAGTGATGTTTGCGACCCGTAGGCCTGGGTTAACCCTTTTTGGAAACTGAAACACTTGTACTGCGGTATAGCCGGTGTATACCCGCAGGTGTGTTTTGGAGTTTTTTCTTGAGGGGTTATAGGAACAACCACCGCATTGGGTACCACCGAGGTGGTTGATTCCCTGGTGTGTTGGAGCAGTGTCAACTCCCGGGTTCACCGTTTGAGGGTGCCCCTGCACGTTCATGACGTCTGCCAATCGTGTCAGCCTTCTCTGCCTCGACCCCTCTGGGTGGGGGTTGTTAAATGGAGGCTTGGTCATGCAACACCGCCAGCTTACGCTCCTTCCGCCGGGGCGGCTGTGTTCAGCTGTCCCCTCTGGCGCCTGTCTCGTCCGCAGTCTCCAGGCTAGGGTTAACAGCCTGTTGCCTGGTTTTTTTCCCCGGTGCGCTGCCTGCTTCCGTTGGTTAACCTTTTTTGTGTGCTTACGGCCATGCTGACTGCCTGTTCTGCAGGGTCAGTGTGCCAGGCGGTGTACTATTGGGGGGACGGGGCCCGCTCGGCTTACGGCCATACCGACCTGAACACGCCCGATCTCGTCCGATCTCGGAAGCTGGGCAGGTTCTGGCCTGGTTGGTTCCGCCTGGGAATACCAGGTGCAGTAACTGAGGGGCCTTTGTCCGAATACGCTGGCGATGTGGGGGGCGGGGCACTACGTGCCCACCTGGTGGGGTCTTGATGCTGGCATCATGGACTTCTCCGGGCCCCCATTCTAGGGAGTCCAGTCCTTTTGGTGGGTCTGGGTCTTCCTTCGTGCTCCGCTGCTACGGCCTTGCCACGGGGTTGGGTTTGCCCTTGACCCCGTGATTCTGGGGGCAGTAACGAGGTTGTTCCTCCGTTCGTTCCCGGGTGGCATGCGGGTTGTGCGTGTGTGTAGTCGTGGGGTCAAGCCACGGTCTGCTCACCCTGTGCGTTGAGTTGCTTGAGTGCCTCTTCGCACGGTCGGGTCCGTCGCCCTCCCGTGACGTCCCTAATAGGGGGGCTACCCTCCATTAGGGGGGGTCGGGGGGGCTCGGCCCTCCCTGTTCTGATGGTTTTGGGGGGCTGTCAGCGGGGTGTATTTGTCAGCCAAGTGGCTCCGCTTGGCCTCCCTTGTGCAGTAGTGATGCCAAGCTAAGCCACTAACGATACAGAACGTTAGGTTATGACTATAACTAAGTTCTGTTAGTTAGGGGCGATGCTTGGCATCAGGCGACCGCTGCAGCCCTTGTCCTCACCTTGTGGTGAAAGCTTGGGAAGGAGGAGAGCAGGTGACCACACACCTGCTTATGAAGGTAAGCTGATGAGGGGTGTGGTCAGACTAATACTGGTATTAGAGGTACATTTGTGGTTTATTCAGTACGCGTGCACGTACGCGAGATAGTGCAGTAGTGATGCCAAGCATCGCCCCTAACTAACAGAACTTGGTTATAGTCATAACCTAACGTTTTGGTATAAGAGGAGGCTGTTTTGGTATAAGAGGAGACTGTTTTGGTATAAGAGGAGGCTGTTTTGGTATAAGAGGAGACTGTTTTGGTATAAGAGGAGACTGTTTTGGTATAAGAGGAGACTGTTTTGGTATAAGAGGAAACTGTTTTGGTATAAGAGGAAACTGTTTTGGTATAAGAGGAGACTGTTTTGGTATAAGAGGAGACTGTTTTGGTATAAGAGGAGACTGTTTTGGTATAAGAGACGTTTTGGTATAAGAGGAGACTGTTTTGGTATAAGAGACGTTTTGGTATAAGAGGAGACTGTTTTGGTATAAGAGGAAACTGTTTTGGTATAAGAGGAGACTGTTTTGGTATAAGAGGAGGCTGTTTTGGTATAAGAGGAGACTGTTTTGGTATAAGAGGAGACTGTTTTGGTATAAGAGGAGACTGTTTTGGTATAAGAGGAGACTGTTTTGGTATAAGAGGAGACTGTTTTGGTATAAGAGGAGACTGTTTTGGTATAAGAGGAGACTGTTTTGGTATAAGAGGAAACTGTTTTGGTATAAGAGGAGACTGTTTTGGTATAAGAGGAAACTGTTTTGGTATAAGAGGAGACTGTTTTGGTATAAGAGGAAACTGTTTTGGTATAAGAGGAAACTGTTTTGGTATAAGAGGAGACTGTTTTGGTATAAGAGGAAACTGTTTTGGTATAAGAGGAGACTGTTTTGGTATAAGAAGAAACTGTTTTGGTATAAGAGGAGACTGTTTTGGTTTAAGAGGAAACTGTTTTGGTATAAGAGGAGACTGTTTTGGTATAAGAGGAGACTGTTTTGGTATAAGAGGAGACTGTTTTGGTATAAGAGGAGACTGTTTTGGTATAAGAGGAGGCTGTTTTGGTATAAGAGACGTTTTGGTATAAGAGGAGACTGTTTTGGTATAAGAGGAAACTGTTTTGGTATAAGAGGAGACTGTTTTGGTATAAGAGGAGACTGTTTTGGTATAAGAGGAGACTGTTTTGGTATAAGAGGAAACTGTTTTGGTATAAGAGGAGACTGTTTTGGTATAAGAGGAGACTGTTTTGGTATAAGAGGAGACTGTTTTGGTATAAGAGGAAACTGTTTTGGTATAAGAGGAGACTGTTTTGGTATAAGAGGAGACTGTTTTGGTATAAGAGGAGACTGTTTTGGTTTAAGAGGAAACTGTTTTGGTATAAGAGACGTTTTGGTATAAGAGGAAACTGTTTTGGTATAAGAGGAGACTGTTTTGGTTTAAGAGGAAACTGTTTTGGTATAAGAGGAGACTGTTTTGGTATAAGAGGAGACTGTTTTGGTTTAAGAGGAAACTGTTTTGGTATAAGAGACTGTTTTGGTATAAGAGGAAACTGTTTTGGTATAAGAGGAAACTGTTTTGGTATAAGAGGAGACTGTTTTGGTATAAGAGGAGACTGTTTTGGTTTAAGAGGAAACTGTTTTGGTATAAGAGACTGTTTTGGTATAAGAGGAAACTGTTTTGGTATAAGAGGAGACTGTTTTGGTTTAAGATGAAACTGTTTTGGTATAAGAGGATACTGTTTTGGTATAAGAGGAGACTGTTTTGGTATAAGAGGAGACTGTTTTGGTATAAGAGGAGACTGTTTCGGTATAAGAGACGTTTTGGTATAAGAGGAGACTGTTTTGGTATAAGAGACGTTTTGGTATAAGAGGAGACTGTTTTGGTTTAAGAGGAGACTGTTTTGGTATAAGAGGAAACTGTTTTGGTATAAGAGACGTTTTGGTATAAGAGGAGACTGTTTTGGTATAAGAGGAAACTGTTTTGGTATAAGAGACGTTTTGGTATAAGAGGAGACTGTTTTGGTATAAGAGGAAACTGTTTTGGTATAAGAGACGTTTTGGTATAAGAGGAGACTGTTTTGGTATAAGAGGAGACTGTTTTGGTATAAGATACGTTTTGGTATAAGAGGAGACTGTTTTGGTATAAGAGGAAACTGTTTTGGTATAAGAGGAGACTGTTTTGGTATAAGAGGAGACTGTTTTGGTATAAGAGGAGACTGTTTTGGTGTAAGAGGAAACTGTTTTGGTATAAGAGGAGACTGTTTTGGTATAAGAGACGTTTTGGTATAAGAGGAGACTGTTTTGGTATAAGAGGAGACTGTTTTGGTATAAGAGGAGACTGTTTTGGTATAAGAGGAGACTGTTTTGGTATAAGAGGAGACTGTTTTGGTATAAGAGGAAACTGTTTTGGTATAAGAGGAGACTGTTTTGGTATAAGAGACGTTTTGGTATAAGAGGAGACTGTTTTGGTATAAGAGGAGACTGTTTTGGTATAAGAGGAAACTGTTTTGGTATAAGAGGAGACTGTTTTGGTATAAGAGGAGACTGTTTTGGTATAAGAGGAGACTGTTTTGGTATAAGAAGAGACTGTTTTGGTATAAGAGGAGACTGTTTTGGTATAAGAGGAAACTGTTTTGGTATAAGAGGAGACTGTTTTGGTATAAGAGGAGACTGTTTTGGTATAAGAGGAGACTGTTTTGGTATAAGAGGAGACTGTTTTGGTATAAGAGGAGACTGTTTTGGTATAAGAGGAGACTGTTTTGGTATAAGAGGAGGCTGTTTTGGTATAAGAGGAGACTGTTTTGGTATAAGAGGAAACTGTTTTGGTATAAGAGGAGACTGTTTTGGTATAAGAGGAGACTGTTTTGGTATAAGAGGAGACTGTTTTGGTATAAGAGGAGTTTTGGTATAAGAGGAGACTGTTTTGGTATAAGAGGAGACTGTTTTGGTATAAGAGGAAACTGTTTTGGTATAAGAGGAGACTGTTTTGGTATAAGAGGAGACTGTTTTGGTATAAGAGGAAACTGTTTTGGTATAAGAGGAGACTGTTTTGGTATAAGAGGAAACTGTTTTGGTATAAGAGGAAACTGTTTTGGTATAAGAGGAGACTGTTTTGGTATAAGAGGAGACTGTTTTGGTATAAGAGGAGACTGTTTTGGTATAAGAGGAGACTGTTTTGGTATAAGAGGAGACTGTTTTGGTTTAAGAGGAGACTGTTTTGGTATAAGAGGAAACTGTTTTGGTATAAGAGACGTTTTGGTATAAGAGGAGACTGTTTTGGTATAAGAGGAGACTGTTTTGGTATAAGAGGAAACTGTTTTGGTATAAGAGGAGACTGTTTTGGTATAAGAGGAGACTGTTTTGGTATAAGAGGAAACTGTTTTGGTTTAAGAGGAAACTGTTTTGGTATAAGAGGAGACTGTTTTGGTATAAGAGGAAACTGTTTTGGTATAAGAGGAGACTGTTTTGGTATAAGAGGAGACTGTTTTGGTATAAGAGGAGACTGTTTTGGTATAAGAGGAGACTGTTTTGGTATAAGAGGAGGCTGTTTTGGTATAAGAGGAGACTGTTTTGGTATAAGAGGAGGCTGTTTTGGTATAAGAGGAGACTGTTTTGGTATAAGAGGAGACTGTTTTGGTATAAGAGGAGACTGTTTTGGTATAAGAGGAGACTGTTTTGGTATAAGAGGAGACTGTTTTGGTATAAGAGGAAACTGTTTTGGTATAAGAGGAGACTGTTTTGGTATAAGAGGAGACTGTTTTGGTATAAGAGGAGACTGTTTTGGTATAAGAGGAAACTGTTTTGGTATAAGAGGAGACTGTTTTGGTATAAGAGGAGACTGTTTTGGTATAAGAGGAGACTGTTTCGGTATAAGAGACGTTTTGGTATAAGAGGAGACTGTTTTGGTATAAGAGACGTTTTGGTATAAGAGGAGACTGTTTTGGTATAAGAGGAGACTGTTTTGGTATAAGAGGAGACTGTTTTGGTATAAGAGGAAACTGTTTTGGTATAAGAGGAGACTGTTTTGGTATAAGAGGAGACTGTTTTGGTATAAGAGGAGACTGTTTCGGTATAAGAGACGTTTTGGTATAAGAGGAGACTGTTTTGGTATAAGAGGAGACTGTTTTGGTATAAGAGACGTTTTGGTATAAGAGGAGGCTGTTTTGGTATAAGAGGAGACTGTTTTGGTATAAGAGGAGGCTGTTTTGGTATAAGAGGAGACTGTTTTGGTATAAGAGACGTTTTGGTATAAGAGGAGGCTGTTTTGGTATAAGAGGAGACTGTTTTGGTATAAGAGACGTTTTGGTATAAGAGGAGGCTGTTTTGGTATAAGAGGAGACTGTTTTGGTATAAGAGGAAACTGTTTTGGTATAAGAGGAGACTGTTTTGGTATAAGAGGAAACTGTTTTGGTATAAGAGGAGACTGTTTTGGTATAAGAGACGTTTTGGTATAAGAGGAGACTGTTTTGGTATAAGAGGAGACTGTTTTGGTATAAGAGGAAACTGTTTTGGTATAAGAGGAGACTGTTTTGGTATAAGAGGAGACTGTTTTGGTATAAGAGGAGACTGTTTTGGTATAAGAAGAGACTGTTTTGGTATAAGAGGAGACTGTTTTGGTATAAGAGGAAACTGTTTTGGTATAAGAGGAGACTGTTTTGGTATAAGAGGAGACTGTTTTGGTATAAGAGGAGACTGTTTTGGTATAAGAGGAGACTGTTTTGGTATAAGAGGAGACTGTTTTGGTATAAGAGGAGGCTGTTTTGGTATAAGAGGAGACTGTTTTGGTATAAGAGGAAACTGTTTTGGTATAAGAGGAGACTGTTTTGGTATAAGAGGAGACTGTTTTGGTATAAGAGGAGACTGTTTTGGTATAAGAGGAGACTGTTTTGGTATAAGAGGAGTTTTGGTATAAGAGGAGACTGTTTTGGTATAAGAGGAGACTGTTTTGGTATAAGAGGAAACTGTTTTGGTATAAGAGGAGACTGTTTTGGTATAAGAGGAGACTGTTTTGGTATAAGAGGAAACTGTTTTGGTATAAGAGGAGACTGTTTTGGTATAAGAGGAAACTGTTTTGGTATAAGAGGAAACTGTTTTGGTATAAGAGGAGACTGTTTTGGTATAAGAGGAGACTGTTTTGGTATAAGAGGAGACTGTTTTGGTATAAGAGGAGACTGTTTTGGTATAAGAGGAGACTGTTTTGGTTTAAGAGGAGACTGTTTTGGTATAAGAGGAAACTGTTTTGGTATAAGAGACGTTTTGGTATAAGAGGAGACTGTTTTGGTATAAGAGGAGACTGTTTTGGTATAAGAGGAAACTGTTTTGGTATAAGAGGAGACTGTTTTGGTATAAGAGGAGACTGTTTTGGTATAAGAGGAAACTGTTTTGGTTTAAGAGGAAACTGTTTTGGTATAAGAGGAGACTGTTTTGGTATAAGAGGAAACTGTTTTGGTATAAGAGGAGACTGTTTTGGTATAAGAGGAGACTGTTTTGGTATAAGAGGAGACTGTTTTGGTATAAGAGGAGACTGTTTTGGTATAAGAGGAGGCTGTTTTGGTATAAGAGGAGACTGTTTTGGTATAAGAGGAGGCTGTTTTGGTATAAGAGGAGACTGTTTTGGTATAAGAGGAGACTGTTTTGGTATAAGAGGAGACTGTTTTGGTATAAGAGGAGACTGTTTTGGTATAAGAGGAAACTGTTTTGGTATAAGAGGAGACTGTTTTGGTATAAGAGGAGACTGTTTTGGTATAAGAGGAGACTGTTTTGGTATAAGAGGAAACTGTTTTGGTATAAGAGGAGACTGTTTTGGTATAAGAGGAGACTGTTTTGGTATAAGAGGAGACTGTTTCGGTATAAGAGACGTTTTGGTATAAGAGGAGACTGTTTTGGTATAAGAGACGTTTTGGTATAAGAGGAGACTGTTTTGGTATAAGAGGAGACTGTTTTGGTATAAGAGGAGACTGTTTTGGTATAAGAGGAAACTGTTTTGGTATAAGAGGAGACTGTTTTGGTATAAGAGGAGACTGTTTTGGTATAAGAGGAGACTGTTTCGGTATAAGAGACGTTTTGGTATAAGAGGAGACTGTTTTGGTATAAGAGGAGACTGTTTTGGTATAAGAGACGTTTTGGTATAAGAGGAGGCTGTTTTGGTATAAGAGGAGACTGTTTTGGTATAAGAGGAGGCTGTTTTGGTATAAGAGGAGACTGTTTTGGTATAAGAGACGTTTTGGTATAAGAGGAGGCTGTTTTGGTATAAGAGGAGACTGTTTTGGTATAAGAGGAAACTGTTTTGGTATAAGAGACGTTTTGGTATAAGAGGAGGCTGTTTTGGTATAAGAGGAGACTGTTTTGGTATAAGAGGAAACTGTTTTGGTATAAGAGGAGACTGTTTTGGTTTAAGATGAAACTGTTTTGGTATAAGAGGATACTGTTTTGGTATAAGAGGAGACTGTTTTGGTATAAGAGGAGACTGTTTTGGTATAAGAGGAGACTGTTTCGGTATAAGAGACGTTTTGGTATAAGAGGAGACTGTTTTGGTATAAGAGACGTTTTGGTATAAGAGGAGACTGTTTTGGTTTAAGAGGAGACTGTTTTGGTATAAGAGGAAACTGTTTTGGTATAAGAGACGTTTGGGTATAAGAGGAGACTGTTTTGGTATAAGAGGAAACTGTTTTGGTATAAGAGACGTTTTGGTATAAGAGGAGACTGTTTTGGTATAATAGGAAACTGTTTTGGTATAAGAGACGTTTTGGTATAAGAGGAGACTGTTTTGGTATAAGAGGAGACTGTTTTGGTATAAGATACGTTTTGGTATAAGAGGAGACTGTTTTGGTATAAGAGGAAACTGTTTTGGTATAAGAGGAGACTGTTTTGGTATAAGAGGAGACTGTTTTGGTATAAGAGGAGACTGTTTTGGTATAAGAGGAGACTGTTTCGGTATAAGAGACGTTTTGGTATAAGAGGAGACTGTTTTGGTATAAGAGGAGACTGTTTTGGTATAAGAGGAGACTGTTTTGGTATAAGAGGAGGCTGTTTTGGTATAAGAGGAGACTGTTTTGGTATAAGAGGAGGCTGTTTTGGTATAAGAGGAGACTGTTTTGGTATAAGAGGAGGCTGTTTTGGTATAAGAGGAGACTGTTTTGGTATAAGAGGAGACTGTTTTGGTATAAGAGGAGACTGTTTTGGTATAAGAGGAGGCTGTTTTGGTATAAGAGGAGACTGTTTTGGTATAAGAGGAAACTGTTTTGGTATAAGAGGAGACTGTTTTGGTATAAGAGGAGACTGTTTTGGTATAAGAGGAGACTGTTTTGGTGTAAGAGGAAACTGTTTTGGTATAAGAGGAGACTGTTTTGGTATAAGAGACGTTTTGGTATAAGAGGAGACTGTTTTGGTATAAGAGGAGACTGTTTTGGTATAAGAGGAGACTGTTTTGGTATAAGAGGAGACTGTTTTGGTATAAGAGGAGACTGTTTTGGTATAAGAGGAAACTGTTTTGGTATAAGAGGAGACTGTTTTGGTATAAGAGACGTTTTGGTATAAGAGGAGACTGTTTTGGTATAAGAGGAGACTGTTTTGGTATAAGAGGAGGCTGTTTTGGTATAAGACGAGACTGTTTTGGTATAAGAGGAAACTGTTTTGGTATAAGAGGAGGCTGTGTTGGTATAAGAGGAGACTGTTTTGGTATAAGAGGAAACTGTTTTGGTATAAGAGGAAACTGTTTTGGTATAAGAGGAGACTGTTTTGGTATAAGAGGAGACTGTTTTGGTATAAGAGGAGACTGTTTTGGTATAAGAGGAGACTGTTTTGGTATAAGAGGAGACTGTTTTGGTTTAAGAGGAGACTGTTTTGGTATAAGAGGAAACTGTTTTGGTATAAGAGACGTTTTGGTATAAGAGGAGACTGTTTTGGTATAAGAGGAGACTGTTTTGGTATAAGAGGAAACTGTTTTGGTATAAGAGGAGACTGTTTTGGTATAAGAGGAGACTGTTTTGGTATAAGAGGAAACTGTTTTGGTTTAAGAGGAAACTGTTTTGGTATAAGAGGAGACTGTTTTGGTATAAGAGGAAACTGTTTTGGTATAAGAGGAGACTGTTTTGGTATAAGAGGAGACTGTTTTGGTATAAGAGGAGACTGTTTTGGTATAAGAGGAGACTGTTTTGGTATAAGAGGAGGCTGTTTTGGTATAAGAGGAGACTGTTTTGGTATAAGAGGAGGCTGTTTTGGTATAAGAGGAGACTGTTTTGGTATAAGAGGAGACTGTTTTGGTATAAGAGGAGACTGTTTTGGTATAAGAGGAGACTGTTTTGGTATAAGAGGAGACTGTTTTGGTATAAGAGGAAACTGTTTTGGTATAAGAGGAGACTGTTTTGGTATAAGAGGAGACTGTTTTGGTATAAGAGGAGACTGTTTTGGTATAAGAGGAAACTGTTTTGGTATAAGAGGAGACTGTTTTGGTATAAGAGGAGACTGTTTTGGTATAAGAGGAGACTGTTTCGGTATAAGAGACGTTTTGGTATAAGAGGAGACTGTTTTGGTATAAGAGACGTTTTGGTATAAGAGGAGACTGTTTTGGTATAAGAGGAGACTGTTTTGGTATAAGAGGAGACTGTTTTGGTATAAGAGGAAACTGTTTTGGTATAAGAGGAGACTGTTTTGGTATAAGAGGAGACTGTTTTGGTATAAGAGGAGACTGTTTCGGTATAAGAGACGTTTTGGTATAAGAGGAGACTGTTTTGGTATAAGAGGAGACTGTTTTGGTATAAGAGACGTTTTGGTATAAGAGGAGGCTGTTTTGGTATAAGAGGAGACTGTTTTGGTATAAGAGGAGGCTGTTTTGGTATAAGAGGAGACTGTTTTGGTATAAGAGACGTTTTGGTATAAGAGGAGGCTGTTTTGGTATAAGAGGAGACTGTTTTGGTATAAGAGACGTTTTGGTATAAGAGGAGGCTGTTTTGGTATAAGAGGAGACTGTTTTGGTATAAGAGGAAACTGTTTTGGTATAAGAGGAGACTGTTTTGGTATAAGAGGAAACTGTTTTGGTATAAGAGGAGACTGTTTTGGTATAAGAGACGTTTTGGTATAAGAGGAGACTGTTTTGGTATAAGAGGAGACTGTTTTGGTATAAGAGGAAACTGTTTTGGTATAAGAGGAGACTGTTTTGGTATAAGAGGAGACTGTTTTGGTATAAGAGGAGACTGTTTTGGTATAAGAAGAGACTGTTTTGGTATAAGAGGAGACTGTTTTGGTATAAGAGGAAACTGTTTTGGTATAAGAGGAGACTGTTTTGGTATAAGAGGAGACTGTTTTGGTATAAGAGGAGACTGTTTTGGTATAAGAGGGGACTGTTTTGGTATAAGAGGAGACTGTTTTGGTATAAGAGGAGGCTGTTTTGGTATAAGAGGAGACTGTTTTGGTATAAGAGGAAACTGTTTTGGTATAAGAGGAGACTGTTTTGGTATAAGAGGAGACTGTTTTGGTATAAGAGGAAACTGTTTTGGTATAAGAGGAGACTGTTTTGGTATAAGAGGAGACTGTTTTGGTATAAGAGGAGACTGTTTCGGTATAAGAGACGTTTTGGTATAAGAGGAGACTGTTTTGGTATAAGAGACGTTTTGGTATAAGAGGAGACTGTTTTGGTATAAGAGGAGACTGTTTTGGTATAAGAGGAGACTGTTTTGGTATAAGAGGAAACTGTTTTGGTATAAGAGGAGACTGTTTTGGTATAAGAGGAGACTGTTTTGGTATAAGAGGAGACTGTTTCGGTATAAGAGACGTTTTGGTATAAGAGGAGACTGTTTTGGTATAAGAGGAGACTGTTTTGGTATAAGAGACGTTTTGGTATAAGAGGAGGCTGTTTTGGTATAAGAGGAGACTGTTTTGGTATAAGAGGAGGCTGTTTTGGTATAAGAGGAGACTGTTTTGGTATAAGAGACGTTTTGGTATAAGAGGAGGCTGTTTTGGTATAAGAGGAGACTGTTTTGGTATAAGAGACGTTTTGGTATAAGAGGAGGCTGTTTTGGTATAAGAGGAGACTGTTTTGGTATAAGAGGAAACTGTTTTGGTATAAGAGGAGACTGTTTTGGTATAAGAGGAAACTGTTTTGGTATAAGAGGAGACTGTTTTGGTATAAGAGACGTTTTGGTATAAGAGGAGACTGTTTTGGTATAAGAGGAGACTGTTTTGGTATAAGAGGAAACTGTTTTGGTATAAGAGGAGACTGTTTTGGTATAAGAGGAGACTGTTTTGGTATAAGAGGAGACTGTTTTGGTATAAGAAGAGACTGTTTTGGTATAAGAGGAGACTGTTTTGGTATAAGAGGAAACTGTTTTGGTATAAGAGGAGACTGTTTTGGTATAAGAGGAGACTGTTTTGGTATAAGAGGAGACTGTTTTGGTATAAGAGGAGACTGTTTTGGTATAAGAGGAGACTGTTTTGGTATAAGAGGAGGCTGTTTTGGTATAAGAGGAGACTGTTTTGGTATAAGAGGAAACTGTTTTGGTATAAGAGGAGACTGTTTTGGTATAAGAGGAGACTGTTTTGGTATAAGAGGAGACTGTTTTGGTATAAGAGGAGACTGTTTTGGTATAAGAGGAGTTTTGGTATAAGAGGAGACTGTTTTGGTATAAGAGGAGACTGTTTTGGTATAAGAGGAAACTGTTTTGGTATAAGAGGAGACTGTTTTGGTATAAGAGGAGACTGTTTTGGTATAAGAGGAAACTGTTTTGGTATAAGAGGAGACTGTTTTGGTATAAGAGGAAACTGTTTTGGTATAAGAGGAAACTGTTTTGGTATAAGAGGAGACTGTTTTGGTATAAGAGGAGACTGTTTTGGTATAAGAGGAGACTGTTTTGGTATAAGAGGAGACTGTTTTGGTATAAGAGGAGACTGTTTTGGTTTAAGAGGAGACTGTTTTGGTATAAGAGGAAACTGTTTTGGTATAAGAGACGTTTTGGTATAAGAGGAGACTGTTTTGGTATAAGAGGAGACTGTTTTGGTATAAGAGGAAACTGTTTTGGTATAAGAGGAGACTGTTTTGGTATAAGAGGAGACTGTTTTGGTATAAGAGGAAACTGTTTTGGTTTAAGAGGAAACTGTTTTGGTATAAGAGGAGACTGTTTTGGTATAAGAGGAAACTGTTTTGGTATAAGAGGAGACTGTTTTGGTATAAGAGGAGACTGTTTTGGTATAAGAGGAGACTGTTTTGGTATAAGAGGAGACTGTTTTGGTATAAGAGGAGGCTGTTTTGGTATAAGAGGAGACTGTTTTGGTATAAGAGGAGGCTGTTTTGGTATAAGAGGAGACTGTTTTGGTATAAGAGGAGACTGTTTTGGTATAAGAGGAGACTGTTTTGGTATAAGAGGAGACTGTTTTGGTATAAGAGGAGACTGTTTTGGTATAAGAGGAAACTGTTTTGGTATAAGAGGAGACTGTTTTGGTATAAGAGGAGACTGTTTTGGTATAAGAGGAGACTGTTTTGGTATAAGAGGAAACTGTTTTGGTATAAGAGGAGACTGTTTTGGTATAAGAGGAGACTGTTTTGGTATAAGAGGAGACTGTTTCGGTATAAGAGACGTTTTGGTATAAGAGGAGACTGTTTTGGTATAAGAGACGTTTTGGTATAAGAGGAGACTGTTTTGGTATAAGAGGAGACTGTTTTGGTATAAGAGGAGACTGTTTTGGTATAAGAGGAAACTGTTTTGGTATAAGAGGAGACTGTTTTGGTATAAGAGGAGACTGTTTTGGTATAAGAGGAGACTGTTTCGGTATAAGAGACGTTTTGGTATAAGAGGAGACTGTTTTGGTATAAGAGGAGACTGTTTTGGTATAAGAGACGTTTTGGTATAAGAGGAGGCTGTTTTGGTATAAGAGGAGACTGTTTTGGTATAAGAGGAGGCTGTTTTGGTATAAGAGGAGACTGTTTTGGTATAAGAGACGTTTTGGTATAAGAGGAGGCTGTTTTGGTATAAGAGGAGACTGTTTTGGTATAAGAGGAAACTGTTTTGGTATAAGAGACGTTTTGGTATAAGAGGAGGCTGTTTTGGTATAAGAGGAGACTGTTTTGGTATAAGAGGAAACTGTTTTGGTATAAGAGGAGACTGTTTTGGTTTAAGATGAAACTGTTTTGGTATAAGAGGATACTGTTTTGGTATAAGAGGAGACTGTTTTGGTATAAGAGGAGACTGTTTTGGTATAAGAGGAGACTGTTTCGGTATAAGAGACGTTTTGGTATAAGAGGAGACTGTTTTGGTATAAGAGACGTTTTGGTATAAGAGGAGACTGTTTTGGTTTAAGAGGAGACTGTTTTGGTATAAGAGGAAACTGTTTTGGTATAAGAGACGTTTGGGTATAAGAGGAGACTGTTTTGGTATAAGAGGAAACTGTTTTGGTATAAGAGACGTTTTGGTATAAGAGGAGACTGTTTTGGTATAATAGGAAACTGTTTTGGTATAAGAGACGTTTTGGTATAAGAGGAGACTGTTTTGGTATAAGAGGAGACTGTTTTGGTATAAGATACGTTTTGGTATAAGAGGAGACTGTTTTGGTATAAGAGGAAACTGTTTTGGTATAAGAGGAGACTGTTTTGGTATAAGAGGAGACTGTTTTGGTATAAGAGGAGACTGTTTTGGTATAAGAGGAGACTGTTTCGGTATAAGAGACGTTTTGGTATAAGAGGAGACTGTTTTGGTATAAGAGGAGACTGTTTTGGTATAAGAGGAGACTGTTTTGGTATAAGAGGAGGCTGTTTTGGTATAAGAGGAGACTGTTTTGGTATAAGAGGAGGCTGTTTTGGTATAAGAGGAGACTGTTTTGGTATAAGAGGAGGCTGTTTTGGTATAAGAGGAGACTGTTTTGGTATAAGAGGAGACTGTTTTGGTATAAGAGGAGACTGTTTTGGTATAAGAGGAGGCTGACTGTTTTGGTATAAGAGGAGGCTGTTTTGGTATAAGAGGAGACTGTTTTGGTATAAGAGGAAACTGTTTTGGTATAAGAGGAGACTGTTTTGGTATAAGAGGAGACTGTTTTGGTATAAGAGGAGACTGTTTTGGTGTAAGAGGAAACTGTTTTGGTATAAGAGGAGACTGTTTTGGTATAAGAGACGTTTTGGTATAAGAGGAGACTGTTTTGGTATAAGAGGAGACTGTTTTGGTATAAGAGGAGACTGTTTTGGTATAAGAGGAGACTGTTTTGGTATAAGAGGAGACTGTTTTGGTATAAGAGGAAACTGTTTTGGTATAAGAGGAGACTGTTTTGGTATAAGAGACGTTTTGGTATAAGAGGAGACTGTTTTGGTATAAGAGGAGACTGTTTTGGTATAAGAGGAGGCTGTTTTGGTATAAGACGAGACTGTTTTGGTATAAGAGGAAACTGTTTTGGTATAAGAGGAGGCTGTTTTGGTATAAGAGGAGACTGTTTTGGTATAAGAGGAGACTGTTTTGGTATAAGAGGAGACTGTTTTGGTATAAGAAGAGACTGTTTTGGTATAAGAGGAGACTGTTTTGGTATAAGAGGAAACTGTTTTGGTATAAGAGGAGACTGTTTTGGTATAAGAGGAGACTGTTTTGGTATAAGAGGAGACTGTTTTGGTATAAGAGGAGACTGTTTTGGTATAAGAGGAGACTGTTTTGGTATAAGAGGAGACTGTTTTGGTATAAGAGGAGGCTGTTTTGGTATAAGAGGAGACTGTTTTAGTATAAGAGGAAACTGTTTTGGTATAAGAGGAGACTGTTTTGGTATAAGAGGAGACTGTTTTGGTATAAGAGGAGACTGTTTTGGTATAAGAGGAGACTGTTTTGGTATAAGAGGAGACTGTTTTGGTATAAGAGGAGACTGTTTTGGTATAAGAGGAGACTGTTTTGGTATAAGAGGAAACTGTTTTGGTATAAGAGGAGACTGTTTTGGTATAAGAGGAGACTGTTTTGGTATAAGAGGAAACTGTTTTGGTATAAGAGGAGACTGTTTTGGTATAAGAGGAAACTGTTTTGGTATAAGAGGAAACTGTTTTGGTATAAGAGGAGACTGTTTTGGTATAAGAGGAGACTGTTTTGGTATAAGAGGAGACTGTTTTGCTATAAGAGGAGACTGTTTTGGTTTAAGAGGAGACTGTTTTGGTATAAGAGGAAACTGTTTTGGTATAAGAGGAGGCTGTTTTGGTATAAGAGGAAACTGTTTTGGTATAAGAGGAGACTGTTTTGGTATAAGAGGAGACTGTTTTGGTATAAGAGGAAACTGTTTTGGTTTAAGAGGAAACTGTTTTGGTATAAGAGGAGACTGTTTTGGTATAAGAGGAGACTGTTTTGGTATAAGAGGAAACTGTTTTGGTTTAAGAGGAAACTGTTTTGGTATAAGAGGAGACTGTTTTGGTATAAGAGGAAACTGTTTTGGTATAAGAGGAGACTGTTTTGGTATAAGAGGAGACTGTTTTGGTATAAGAGGAGACTGTTTTGGTATAAGAGGAGACTGTTTTGGTATAAGAGGAGGCTGTTTTGGTATAAGAGGAGACTGTTTTGGTATAAGAGGAGGCTGTTTTGGTATAAGAGGAGACTGTTTTGGTATAAGAGGAGACTGTTTTGGTATAAGAGGAGACTGTTTTGGTATAAGAGGAGACTGTTTTGGTATAAGAGGAAACTGTTTTGGTATAAGAGGAGACTGTTTTGGTTTAAGAGGAAACTGTTTTGGTATAAGAGGAGACTGTTTTGGTATAAGAGGAGACTGTTTTGGTATAAGAGGAAACTGTTTTGGTATAAGAGGAAACTGTTTTGGTATAAGAGGAGACTGTTTTGGTATAAGAGGAGACTGTTTTGGTATAAGAGGAGACTGTTTTGGTATAAGAGGAAACTGTTTTGGTATAAGAGGAGACTGTTTTGGTATAAGAGGAGACTGTTTTGGTATAAGAGGAGACTGTTTCGGTATAAGAGACGTTTTGGTATAAGAGGAGACTGTTTTGGTATAAGAGACGTTTTGGTATAAGAGGAGACTGTTTTGGTATAAGAGGAGACTGTTTTGGTATAAGAGGAAACTGTTTTGGTATAAGAGGAGACTGTTTTGGTATAAGAGGAGACTGTTTTGGTATAAGAGGAGACTGTTTCGGTATAAGAGACGTTTTGGTATAAGAGGAGACTGTTTTGGTATAAGAGACGTTTTGGTATAAGAGGAGGCTGTTTTGGTATAAGAGGAGACTGTTTTGGTATAAGAGGAGGCTGTTTTGGTATAAGAGGAGACTGTTTTGGTATAAGAGACGTTTTGGTATAAGAGGAGGCTGTTTTGGTATAAGAGGAGACTGTTTTGGTATAAGAGGAAACTGTTTTGGTATAAGAGACGTTTTGGTATAAGAGGAGGCTGTTTTGGTATAAGAGGAGACTGTTTTGGTATAAGAGGAGGCTGTTTTGGTATAAGAGACGTTTTGGTATAAGAGGAGGCTGTTTTGGTATAAGAGGAGACTGTTTTGGTATAAGAGGAGACTGTTTTGGTATAAGAGGAGACTGTTTTGGTATAAGAGGAGACTGTTTTGGTATAAGAGACGTTTTGGTATAAGAGGAGGCTGTTTTGGTATAAGAGGAGACTGTTTTGGTATAAGAGGAGACTGTTTTGGTATAAGAGGAGACTGTTTTGGTATAAGAGGAGGCTGTTTTGGTATAAGAGGAAACTGTTTTGGTATAAGAGGAGGCTGTTTTGGTATAAGAGGAGACTGTTTTGGTATAAGAGGAGACTGTTTTGGTATAAGAGGAGACTGTTTTGGTATAAGAGGAGACTGTTTTGGTATAAGAGGAAACTGTTTTGGTATAAGAGGAGACTGTTTTGGTATAAGAGGAGACTGTTTTGGTATAAGAGGAGACTGTTTTGGTATAAGAGGAGACTGTTTCGGTATAAGAGACGTTTTGGTATAAGAGGAGACTGTTTTGGTATAAGAGACGTTTTGGTATAAGAGGAGACTGTTTTGGTATAAGAGGAGACTGTTTTGGTATAAGAGGAGACTGTTTTGGTATAAGAGGAAACTGTTTTGGTATAAGAGGAGACTGTTTTGGTATAAGAGGAGACTGTTTTGGTATAAGAGGAGACTGTTTTGGTATAAGAGGAGACTGTTTTGGTATAAGAGGAGACTGTTTTGGTATAAGAGGAGACTGTTTTGGTATAAGAGGAGACTGTTTTGGTATAAGAGGAGACTGTTTTGGTATAAGAGGAGACTGTTTCGGTATAAGAGACGTTTTGGTATAAGAGGAGACTGTTTTGGTATAAGAGACGTTTTGGTATAAGAGGAGACTGTTTTGGTATAAGAGGAGACTGTTTTGGTATAAGAGGAGACTGTTTTGGTATAAGAGGAAACTGTTTTGGTATAAGAGGAGACTGTTTTGGTATAAGAGGAGACTGTTTTGGTATAAGAGGAGACTGTTTCGGTATAAGAGACGTTTTGGTATAAGAGGAGACTGTTTTGGTATAAGAGACGTTTTGGTATAAGAGGAGGCTATTTTGGTATAAGAGGAGACTGTTTTGGTATAAGAGGAGGCTGTTTTGGTATAAGAGGAGACTGTTTTGGTATAAGAGACGTTTTGGTATAAGAGGAGGCTGTTTTGGTATAAGAGGAGACTGTTTTGGTATAAGAGGAAACTGTTTTGGTATAAGAGACGTTTTGGTATAAGAGGAGGCTGTTTTGGTATAAGAGGAGACTGTTTTGGTATAAGAGGAGGCTGTTTTGGTATAAGAGACGTTTTGGTATAAGAGGAGGCTGTTTTGGTATAAGAGGAGACTGTTTTGGTATAAGAGGAGACTGTTTTGGTATAAGAGGAGACTGTTTTGGTATAAGAGGAGACTGTTTTGGTATAAGAGACGTTTTGGTATAAGAGGAGACTGTTTTGGTATAAGAGGAGACTGTTTTGGTATAAGAGGAGGCTGTTTTGGTATAAGAGGAAACTGTTTTGGTATAAGAGGAGGCTGTTTTGGTATAAGAGGAGACTGTTTTGGTATAAGAGGAGACTGTTTTGGTATAAGAGGAGACTGTTTTGGTATAAGAGGAGACTGTTTTGGTATAAGAGGAAACTGTTTTGGTATAAGAGGAGACTGTTTTGGTATAAGAGGAGACTGTTTTGGTATAAGAGGAGACTGTTTTGGTATAAGAGGAGACTGTTTTGGTATAAGAGGTAACTGTTTTGGTATAAGAGGAGACTGTTTTGGTATAAGAGACGTTTTGGTATAAGAGGAGACTGTTTTGGTATAAGAGGAAACTGTTTTGGTATAAGAGGAGACTGTTTTGGTATAAGAGGAGACTGTTTTGGTATAAGAGGAAACTGTTTTGGTATAAGAGGAGACTGTTTTGGTATAAGAGACGTTTTGGTATAAGAGGAGACTGTTTTGGTATAAGAGGAAACTGTTTTGGTATAAGAGGAGACTGTTTTGGTATAAGAGGAGACTGTTTTGGTATAAGAGGAGACTGTTTTGGTATAAGAGGAAACTGTTTTGGTATAAGAGGAGACTGTTTTGGTATAAGAGGAAACTGTTTTGGTATAAGAGGAGACTGTTTTGGTATAAGAGGAGACTGTTTTGGTATAAGAGGAGACTGTTTTGGTATACGAGGAAACTGTTTTGGTATAAGAGGAGACTATTTTGGTATAAGAGGAGGCTGTTTTGGTATAAGAGGAGACTGTTTTGGTATAAGAGGAAACTGTTTCGGTATAAGATTTCTTCAAATACCCAGAAAAAATAGAAGGGGGGGAGGAGGTGCAGCAATTTTCTCCTCAAAACTCCTGTTTAGAATCACAGAACTAGGCGAGTTCATGTCGATGGAATATCTTGCCATTGAGCTCAAAACAGAATCAAGGATTATCGTCACAATATACCGCCCGCCTAAACACTCACAAATATTTATACAGGAGCTCTCTGAACTGATCTCACTATGTGTTACCGGATATGATAAGGTGATCCTAAATGGAGACTTGAACATCCATTTTAATAAGAAAACAGACTCCAAAACTATAGAACTAAAAAATCTACTCGATAGCTTTGACCTAACACAACATATAACAAATGCAACTCACAGGCTTGGGAATACATTAGACTTAGTTATAACAACAACTGGGCTAAGCATACAAAATATCTCAATAACTGAATTATCTCTCTCCGACCATCACTGTATATTTTTTGATACTCAAATAACCCTTACTAAAACAAAAAAAGAAATTATAGTTCAAAAGAGACTCCTAAACGACAAGGCTGAATCAAAGTTCATTGATATTATCAGACTATATGAACCACACAATCATGACAGCTCTCTAAATGAAATGGTAGAAAATCTCAATGATGCACTGTCATCTATATTAAATTCTGTCGCCCCACTAAAAACGAAAAAGAAGAAAACGAGAGCCTCTCCCTGGTTGAACTATAATACGGTCAACAAAGAAAAAAGGAAATGTCGTGCAGCGGAGCGAAAATGGAGAAAAACAAAAACCACCATATGCTGTGATATATACAAAGATGCTCTAACTGCTTATAATAAAACCATCCGCTTAGCAAGGAAAGACTACTTCTCTAAAATAATTACAGAAAATGCTGGAAACTCCAGAATCCTTTTTTCCACTATTAATGTACTACTCAACACTGCCCCTACACCTCAGTTAACGGTTAAGTGTGAAGAACTTGCACTATTCTTTAACAACAAAATAACCTTGATCAGGGCCAGCATTACTCATGATGGAAATAAATCTGATTGCAGCAAACCGCGCAATGTTACCATGAGAAGATTCACATGCATCACATTAAATGTACTCTGCAAAACTGTCTCAGAATGTAACTCCTCCACCTCAGACATTGACCCTATACCTACAGCTTTCTTCAAACGGGTGTTTAATAGTGTTTCAAGCCCTGTGCTAGATATCATAAACACTTCCCTTAGAACTGGTATTTTTCCAGATGCCTTTAAAACAGCAGTTGTAAAGCCATTACTAAAAAAACCTAACTTGGATAGTAATGAAATGGCAAATTATCGTCCAATATCCAACCTACCATTCATTAGTAAAGTACTTGAAAAGATAGTTTCAGTTCAAATAAATTCCTTTCTTGAAGAAAACAACATCTTAGAAGAATTTCAGTCGGGATTCAGAAAATATCATAGCACTGAAACTGCCCTCACCAAAATAATCAGTGACCTCAGGCTAAACTCTGACGAGAATAAGATCTCCATCCTTATCCTGCTAGATCTCAGTGCAGCATTTGATACAATCGATCACGATATTCTAATCGATCGTCTTGAAAACCATGTCGGTTTCTCAGAACATGTGCTAGGCTGGTTTAAAACATACATCAGAGGGAGGAAATTCTATGTTAAACTAGGAGATCACATGTCTGATATATACGACAACAACTATGGAGTTGCACAAGGGAGTTGCTTAGGTCCTTTACTCTTCTCCCTTTACATGTTACCGCTGGGTGATATCATCAGAGAACATAATGTAGATTTCCATAGCTATGCGGATGATACGCAACTGTACATATCTGCTGAACCAAATGATACAGCGATTAGCTCCATTACAGACTGCTTACTGGCAATAAATAAATGGATGAGTAAGAACTTCCTGAAACTAAATGAGAACAAAACTGAAATTCTAATTATCTGCCCCAAAACTAAAAAAGAAACATTAATAAAGAACCTGGGAGGACTAACCCCTTGGATCAAATCTGAGGTCACTAGTCTCGGGGTTATCATAGATTCAGAACTGAACTTCAATTCTCATATTAGCAAAGTGACGAAAACATCGTTCTTCCATCTCAGAAATATAGCAAAAGTACGACCATTTATTAATCAGAAAGATGCTGAGAAGCTAATTCATGCATTCATATCTAGCCGGTTAGACTACTGTAATGCACTTTTCACAGGTCTCCCTAAGAAAACCACAGAGAGGCTTCAGCTAATCCAAAACTCTGCAGCCCGACTGCTAACTAGAACCAAAAGGAGAGAGCACATTAGTCCAGTCTTAGCTGCTTTACACTGGCTTCCTGTAACATTTAAAATTGACTTTAAGGTCCTTCTCCTTACATACAAAGCTCTAAATGGACAGGGACCTAGCTACATCGCCAACACTAATAAAGTACACACCAGCAAGAACACTGCGATCATCAGCTGCTGGACTACTTGAGGCTCCCAGAAACAGTCAAAAGAGGATCGGTAATGCAGCCTTTATCAACTATGCCCCAAAACTGTGGAACAAACTACCCCAAAACATCAGAGAAGCCAACTTGCTAGACATCTTTAAAAGACAGCTTAAAACCTATCTCTTTGCTCAGGAATTTCACTGTGGGGTAATGCAAGCAAATACTTGATGCTCTGTTGTGAGGAGAAGATGACTTTTGACCTAAATCTTTCAAAGTTGTTTAACATTCCAGTTAAGTACATGGTGTTCACCGCCTAGCCAAGGTTGATTCTCCTAACTGGGCCATTTTCATCTGATTGAACAATCTTATCACACTTTTTACTGTAACCTTGCTATTTACATTTTAAATTTTTATGCTCGCTTATGCCTGTATTTTTTACTGTTGTTGTACGTCCGTTCTATTTTATAATTTTTAATAATACTATTTTTAAACTTAATCATTTTAAACTATTTTATTATTTGTATTACTGAATGAAACTGTAAACAGCCTATTGGGATGCTAGATCCTAATGTGAAACACTGTGATTTACCATACCTTGCTATGCTCGCTCAT
>NC_140166.1:40317777-40348971 GCF_963971535.1 Notolepis coatsorum | reverse complement strand
TTTTTAATCGATTATAGCCTCAGCAAATGCCACCCCCACCTCTTTAAATATCCGCCGCTGTTTTCATCCTTGCTCACTCCCTGCTCTATTTAAAGAAGCTGCCCGCCTGTCTGACAGCTTTGTGTGTGTGTGTCTGAGAGAGAGAGAAAGAGGGAAAAGGCGGGACGAGTGGTTTCAACTTAAACTCTTGGTATAATCATTATATGGTACAGGGAATAATGATTTTTACTCATGTACAAAGCGTGTCTGTGTATTTTTCAAAAATAGGAGTACTAAAGTGACCATGTAATTCATGTGGCCAAAAATGACATGCGGGAACCACAAAGTATTTTTAAGAGAACGCTGTTCCTTTGTGTCTGGAGAACGCAGTGGTTCCAGGGCCGTAAAACTCTAGACATCTTTTTTTCCCCTCCCGAACACAAGACACTGCCGTATTGAAACATCTCTGTCCCGACATTAAACCAGCAAATCGCTACATTCGGACAACATGCCATGTGCTTTATATCAGCCCCAACACGCTGTAATGTGATCATTTCCCCGGCGCCAATTGCTTTGATCTATTCCGAGGCTGTTTTGTCTAGTGAGCCAGCCAGCCCTACTGTGTGTGTAGTCGCGCGTGTGTGTGATGCAATGAATGATGACTCACCCCGACATTTTAAAACCGCTCTCTTAAGATGCCGTTGTTTCTAACGTTATGTCCCTCTGGGCTTCTGAAAAAACTAACCTTTTAGTCTGGATTTGCTCTGTGTAACATTTGTGTTATTTTCTAGCTGTAATGGTGTTGCATAAAAGACCCTGCGGTGTGTGAGGAGCAGTGGACGAGAGGCCACCGCGACCACGCACCCCTGGCAGCTTTCCTTCACCGGCCTCCCAGGAATTGTAAATGTCGTCACATTTTAAACAAGCTTTCGCTATTCACTCCAAACCAGCCTCAGTGTGTTGCGTGTTCTTTTCCCCCCTCCACGGCGCGCTGCAAGTCCATTACTATCCCATTCAACATCAAGGGAGAGACAAAGATGGGAATTGAGCGGTTTTGTCGTGAACCACGTCTCTCTCTCTCTCTCCCTCTCTCTCTCTCTCTCTCTCTCTCTCTCTCTCTCTCTCTTTCTCTCTCTCGCTCTCTCTCTCTCTCTCGTTCATTTGGAACAGTGCTGTATCTGTTCTACAGTTGTACTGTAGCCGACAGACTTGTGGGATCAAAACAGATGTGGCTCTCTGGATGATGTATACGATCTCTTGCGTGTTCCATAGGTAGGGCTGGGCGATATGACGATATTATATAAATATCGGGTACAGTTCATTAACGATACACTTTTTAAACGTATCGTGGATATCGTGATGTTTTGCCCAAGAGGCTTGTGTTGCGTCAATCTGGTCCACACGTTGACACTTTTGAACAGCGCCGCCCCACACACACACTACTGCATCAAAAGTTACTACTTATGATAACAAAGGCATTCGTTTTGTGGCATTGACGTTATATAGTTACACTTTCAATAACATCAGCGTATTTACATAGCAACGACCGAGGTCGACCTAGATATAGCAAGCATTAGCCGTTCATATCTCAGCCCGTGCTGACTCCGTTGTGCCCATTCTGCGGTCTGTTAATAACGTTTTCAATCAGACAGATGTATGGAAATGCTTTTATTATAACATCCGTTGCAATAAAATCATTATGCCTCCAGTCGTTTAGTCCTTCTGCGGAGCTAAAAGGTAAAAGTCGGCCGCGGCGAGCTACCGCTGCCATTGTTGTTTTCATTGAGCTCTCCAATAGCGGAAGTAAAAAATTAATACGCGCTTGCCGATTGGTGCTAAGAACAGCAGGGCGGGTGCAAGCGATGTGACGTAATTGGCAGACGCGACTGTCAATCAAAATGATTCTGTTTGCCGACTGAATGAATATAAACGTTATTAACAGATTGCAGCATAGGTACAATACAGTACAGCTCAATACAACAACAGTCAACAGTGGACTGGAGGATGCAGACCAGAGAAAGACTTTCGTCTTGTTTACATCAGGGTCCCCCATTTTCAATTCATCATATTTCGTATCTAAATCATATAATATCTCATTGCTAAATATATGCAATATATAATCTAATAATCCAATAATCTAAATCTAATATATAATATAAAAATGCTAAATGCATGGGTATTTTATTTTGTCTTTAATGTTAGCTTGCAAACTCAAATACTGTCTTGGTAAGCCTCATAATGAATTGTTTGGGGGAAAAAAAGAAAAACATCGTGATGCGTATCGTGTATTGCCGAAAGGTCAGAAAATATCGTGATATCATATTTAGGCCATATCGCCCAGCCCTATCCATAGGCTGTACCTGTCACGCGCGTGAGGGTGAACGTAGGACCCAATTGCAGACAAGGGGAGGCGGCTTCAAGTCCAAGGGTATTTAATGACATAAACTAATAATATTATATTATAACAGAGCAAGGAACAAAACCAACAAAACAAAACCTCTCAGTTAAAACTGGAAGAGGGCGAGAACGTAACACAAAACACAAACTCTAACAACTAACACTTACTAACACGAGGAACCTGGAAACATGGAACGAGCAACATCGACACCTGGGAGGGGAACCAGACTGACAAAGAACTACAAGGAACTACAACTATGGATGACAAGACAAACACTGGGAGAAAACAAGCAGACTACAGACACTAAACAGAGCGTAACAGTAAGAAGCATTTTGTATAAAAGTATTCTGTACTTCTGTATGACAACTATTAAAGAAACTTGAAACTTGAAACCTAATAACAGACAGTAACTACAAAGACTAAGACTAAACAGATAACCTAATACCAGACAAGAGTAACACAAGACAAGGGTAACACTAGACTAACAGGGGAATATGAAGAGCAAGAGAGAGAAGGGGAGAGATAGAGAGCAAGAGAGAGATAAGGAAAACACTAAGGGACAGAAATACAAGGAACAAACATACAGGGACAGGGAGAGATAGAGCAGGGGAGAACAGTCCATTAACTGGTGGGACGTGAAAGTACCACTGATTCACCCACTGCCAGAGCAGGAGAGAGAGAGAGAGAGAGAGAGAGAGACAGAGAGACATTAAGAGGAGAGACACATTTGTAGGTGTTTTAGGTCCAGATGACATTCTGACTTTTTCATTCCCCAATTTCCTCTCCTGTGCATTCAGTAGAAAGCTATCCAACTGCAAGCTAGCTTAGCTTAGCACTAATTAATGGAAGCAGATACGGACCACACTAGCCTAGCTTAAAACTCTGGGAGAGGTGTTTTTTAATCCAACAGCTAGGCTAGCTGGTCCGTATCCACTGCCATTCATTTGTGCTAAGCTAGGCTAGCTTGCAGCCAGAGAGGAAATGTCTGACTCTGGAGAAGACGGTAAGCATATTTCCCATAATGACGATTTCGACAGGAACATGCTTGGGTTACATGCAGGTAAACAGTGGGGAATGAAATAGTCAGAATGTCATCTGGACCTAAAACACATACAAATATGTGTGTTGTGTGGCTTTTTCGAACGTGTAAATTGAAAAAAAAATCTTTTCCATTTTATTGCTAGAGATTAATGATTTGTTTTTGTTTTATCTTGTTTGTATTTACATGTTCGAAATAAAGATTTAAAATCAAATCAAACCTTTGACTTTGAAAAATAATTGACTTCAAAGTCTGATTACAAAATTGCCTTTGAAACATTTTGTTGGAGTTGATTGCTAATCGGACTATAAACAATTACCGGTGAACAAAAGAGGAAGTCTTGGCCCAGTTATTGGGGATGGGCAGCCAGCAGCCAGCAGCCAGCAGCTACAACAAAAGTACAGAAACATTATCCATTGGCCCCAGAGGCTAAATCGGCGTCAGTTAAAAAAAAAAGAGAAAAAAGATGATAGCCGGTGGATTCCAAAATTGGCTTGTTAGTGGCACACACACACAGTACACAGTGATTTATATGTTGTTGTTGTTGTTCCACTCGGAGCAGGGACGGGGACTATAAATGTAGCAATTATATTTGCAAACGTGTACATGACAGAGTTGTTTGCGGTTGGATGAATATTAAAGTATTCTTCAATATGTCAGTGAGCCAGTGCCTTCATTAAAGCTTGTTTGTATTCCTCTGACAATGGAGTCTAACAGGTCTCTGTTTTTTTGTCTTTCATGTGTTGCTGCACAGGTGCCGTGGCTTGGTCTGATACATGTCAACCTGCCCTTTTTATGGGTCTTTCTCTTCAGCCAAAGGTGAGTTTATACCATTTCCAAACAGGCCTGGTGTGTGTTGCACTGTAACCAATGGATCACAGCTGCGGTGTCCGGCTTCCCAGCTGTTATGCGTCTGTGACTTTAGCACGGGCCTTCCTCCATTATTCATTCATTTCAAATGGCTGTATTTAGTGTATTCCAGATCTATATTCCAAACAATTTCATTCTGAAAAACAAGATGTACCTATTTCATCCTGTGTGTTACATTATATTTCCACTTTTGAGGCCATTTAAAGGTCCCATATTGTGGTCCTTTTCAACGAGTTAAGTGGGTCTCTGGAGTCCCCTATCTTTTTTCGCTGAAATATCCACTCAGATTATGCATTCCAGCATGCCTCTATACTACCCCTCTGTTTCAGTCCTGTTCTCAATGTGCCGTGTCTGTGTCTGTAATGATGAGCGATCTGCCTTGATCGTTCAAATACTATAATTATCGTACATCTACAGTACCAATGCTGTATGAGCCTGTACCATCGAATTAAATTCAGATCAAATAGTCAAACTAGGCGTTGCAGATCAAATAATACTCTAGATCCAGCAATATCATATCAAACTTGTCACAAAAAAATTCAGAAACATATTTAGGTTCAACTTTAGGTAGAAAATAGAAAGACCCAAACGTAGGTGCACAAGCACTGAAAAAGTGAGTCCATTCACTTCAGTGTTAAAACTTAACAATAAAAATACCACTTCAAGAACCAAAATAATCAGAATTACAAACCTATGATTACCTGAGTCCAATTGTTAATCACTTGTAGTGGCTAAGTTGTATTGACACACCAGGAGACGTCGTTCCAATTTTAACAGGTGCTTGTAATTTATTCAAGAAATAGAAGTTAACAGAAGATTTTGAAGCATTGGTTTAAGAGTACATAACAGAATTAATACAGAAGTAATACAGAACAGGGGTAATACAGAACCAAATTGATATGAAACCCGGCGCCGGTCAGAAAGGGAGGAAGAAGAAGAAGAGAGAGATCCCTCCCCTTACATTGACCTTTATAGACATTCTAGAACAGTTGATCACATGACAGCATGACAGGCTTAAACAGGCGTATCTTCTCCCTAACATCATACGATCTCATCTATTCTGACCCAAAACCTGCCCCCCCCCCCTCGTCCTGGTAAAGATCAATACATCCCACAGAGGTCTGTCAATGTACCACCAGAGATCTGTTAATATATTACAGAGCTCCGTGGTAGAGTGCAGATCGATAGCAATGATGATTCATAATAATAATAATAATAATAATGACTTGGATTTATATAGCGCTCTTCATGACACCCAGAGCGCTTCACAGAGTCCATTATTCGTTCATACACAGTCATACCGGTGGTGGTAAGCTACAATTGCAGCCAGAGCTGCCCTGAGGCAGACTCACGGAATAATCAGTTCATACAGAAACTATACATTTTCCACTACATTCCCCCTGTTGGGGCTGCCACCAGTCCCACCTATAGACAAATAAGAAAATGTAAACGTAAGTAATTTGAGTAAAAGTTAAAAATAAAAATAAAAAATAAAAATAAATTATAATAATAATAAATTAAAAATTTAAATTAAATAAATTTGACCCCAACTAAGAACTTCCTGGAATAGAGTATTATCCTAAAAAAGAAAGAAAATAAATACATAGCATAACCTCACTACCATCCTACTTCCACATTTCCATCTTGATCTTGCTCCCGCCATCTTTTATGACCTATAGCCATAATCACTCTGTCCCACCAAGGATCTGTCCCTGGTGGGCTCATAGACACTTACTGAATCTTTCTACACTTCCAGCAGTCTGCTGAAACACTTTCCTTTACCGACTTTGCTCCTCCCCTCACTTACCGTGCACCGAGACATATGTTGTTGATTGAGAGTGAATATCACCGCTTCAGACTAACTCACAGACCCACCAATATGTGCATGTCCGTATCAAGAACGAATGTCTCAGAACCTACAATTATGTTAAGAAACTTCCCATCTCATCAAATTTATTATATAGATTATTATATATATATAGGAGAAAATAATTTAAACTCTGTGTGAGAAGGGTAAAACTCAACTCATTGTAATCTTGTCGGTAATTCCCACTTTCAATCCACTCTGATCACCTAGTATGACTGAATACATTTCCTGAGTCTAACCATGGTTCAGCCAACATTCAATACACTGGGTTATGCCAAAAGAAAAAAGGGTCATAGAAACATAGTTATCTTATATGAATGCAACGACAACAACCGTGAACACATTATAAACGCCTGATTATAACATTATAACACTTTTATTAATGTCCCACTCTGTCTCTCGTCCAGTCCACGTCCACGACTCAGCCTGCCATCTTCTTGCCATGCGCTTTCCTGATGCCCCCCATCCCAGTCCCAACCAGGCTAGAATCCTGCCTAGCTTCTGAGATAGGATGAGACCGGGCGTGTCCAGGTTGTTATGGCCGTAAGCCAGTCCTCTGTAAGCGAGAAAAGTCTGTTGGGATCTTCATCCTTCAGCTCCGGGAACCCCCTGCGACGTCCACTGTCCTTCCAGCACGTCTCAGCATGGCTCAATGCAACCTCCAAGAGGAAAGTTCAATTCAATTAGAATTTCCCACAATATCTAAATTTGGTTCTTAACCAACACCCATGACAGACAACATTTGACCAGCATCTTCCCCCATTCACTATACCAATACAAACAGTAGTTTTATCAAACCCCCCAAATGTAGTGCTTTGTCCATATGCCCAGACTATTGTCCTAATGACTTACCCATGGCACTAAGACCTCTGGATGTATAACTAATAGCTCCTGGACTAAAACTCTTCAAATTGTATATTCCCCGGAACCCATCCAAAATACATGAATTTCACAACTGGCAGATAATGTATATGCAGGAATTCGTGGATACTGCCAGTGGAGGCTTTACATATATTATGCACACATTGGATGTAATTTCCTTCATATTGCCCCCACAGTACCTGCTAACATCTGCCCACTTCCCCATACTGACTCCATCATATTCCTATATCAGAGCTGTCATGACCATTCTTATCAGTCCTCAGACTGGAGTACCACAAGGCTGTGTCTTCTGCTCATTCGTGTACATTAATGACTTAATTAGTCACCAGGACTATTGCAAAATGATCAATTTGTGGATAATGTGGCCCTGATTGGCCCTCTTTTCGAGGACTAAGACTAGTTATAGAGCTGTAATTGACCACCTTTTAACTGATGCTTCTGAAAACTCATCGATTTCTAATACCAAAAATATGGTCATTTCATCCTTGCATCATGGTGCCATTGAAGATCATGCAGTATCACATTTTATGACATCATATTTATTAGGCATATGTCTTGTTTGCCTTTACTGGTTTGTTCATATCTAGGCTTTTGTTGCTCTTTTGTGCAAAATAACTCCCCTTGAGGAACAAATACATTTACATCTCATCATTTACATACATAGTGATATGTTCATGTGGTGAACATGCTAGCAAAGTTGCCCTAAATGGGTTGGCACAGGTGTTATTGCATTGCACTTAGCTTCAAGGTGCTGGCCTTCATGTCAACGGCAGACGACTCGAACTTCCGTCCATCTCATTCCCCCTGTTGGGGCCCCTCAGAACCTCCACAGTCTCTGTCTCCTCCCTTCTGCTTGTCCTGCTCCATCTTCCTGACAGGCTGACACAGAACAAATATGCTTATACCATTGGCTTACACCCCACAGGGTAATCTTGTTGACCAATAACTCTTATAACAACAACTGCCCTTGTCTCTGTCTTGAAACGTCCGTTGGCGCTCCAGGCAATGCTGAGTCGTGGTTCCTGTGGCCTGGACTGTCGTCAGAGCAGGTTGCATCACTGGCCTCCATACCTTTTATGTCACTCACTCCTTTAAAAGGTTGACAGAATGACAGTCATTAAAAATCAATCAAGACTCAAGAGGTTTTGTCCTAGTGACTCATTCTGGGCTCGCTTTGCAATTGCTCATGCAAAAGTCCTTTGCAGCGCGGACCTTAAGCTGCGATGCTGTGTTAAATTAGCGTTTTTGTTAGTTTGCTGGAATATCTTATAGCAAGTAGTAAGCATTTTAGTAAGCATTTACAGGTTAGTTTCTTTGTTTGCACCGGTTTTTCTTGGTCCTAGCATGACTGATTTCCTAATTATTACTAATTCTTATGGGGTACCCCTCTTTACAGTGTTTCCAGCCCTGTACAACCTGTGAAGTAAGACATGGTTAATAATTTACAGATGCCACAATAATCTCTGCTTTCTCCACTGCCCATCAACTCATTGGGAGAAAACAATTAACTTCTCATGGCCCATTCATTCCGTCTGTCATGGTCAGTCAAATACACTTTTGTCAGTCTATTAATTAATTAATCACACTCCTGGTCATCTCTGGTTCACCTGAAATAGATATAAACAGTAGTTAATCAAATGTTCCATATTCCTTCAGCCTCACCTACTGTATATTCATAACATTATATCCATTCACATTCTCCCCCCCCCACAAAATGACCCCATCAATAGGTCAAATTGTGTAATGTGACAAGTCCCTCTGACGCTTCTAATCCCAATTTGGAAAATCGACTCCCCCCAACACACCCTCATCAAACTAACTGCATATGGATTCAGAACTACAGCTAGATAAAAACTGTCTATGTAATAGACAGCAATGTATTGTGTTCAATGGTACCCTGTCCAATTCTATGAATGAATGAATGACCTTTATTTATATAGCACCCTTCACAGCACGAATGCACAGGGTGCTTTACACTACAGCTTAATATAAAAACCACAATAGAACAAAATCAGAAATAAATGACAACAACAACAGACGGCAGTTAAAAACAGTGAAACCAGATAGAAAAAGTAGAATAAAATAAGTTGGATAAAATCATGAGTCACTAATTAAAACAAAACTAGGAACAGTGAGGACAAAAAGAAATGCCTATGTGTGACCAAAAGCCTGTCTGAACAAATGTGTTTTCAGTTGTTTTCTAAAAGAGTTTTCAGAGGGGCCGTTCACCGGTCCAGGGGGAGAGCGTTCCAGAGCCTTGGTGCTGTCACCTCGAAGGCTCGAACACCCCTTGTTTTCAGCCTGGACCTGGGGACCACCAGGAGGTGCTTAACCCCGACAGTGTGGAATTCCACAGGGAAACCACCTGGGGCCAGTCTTCTGCGTCACTTTTACAAATGCTTCGCCATAGGTATTTAGAAAATACATGTATGGTTATGTACGCCGATGATACTACAACGTATGCATCATCATACAAGACAGAAGAACTTAATGAAGTCCTTCAGAGATAATTGAACTTAGTGTCCACTTGGGTGTCTGAAAACAGGCTGAAGTTAAACATTCTCAAAAACAAAGAGCCTAATATTGGGATCCAAGCATGCTATAAGAAAAACGTGAAGCCAAATATATCCTTAGACGGAACAGCTATTGAGCAAGTTAGTTCTTGCTCACCCTGACTACTGTCCAGCTGTCCGGTCTAACGCCTCAAGATAAGAGCTCAATAAAATCCAGCTCACTCAGAACAGAGCAGCCCGTCTGGCCCTGAACTGCTCAATGAGAAACAGTGTGGAAGTGATGCACACCAAGCTGTTGTGGTTGAAGGTGGAAGACAGACTGGATTGCAGCCTGATCTTGTTCATGAGGAATATATATTGCAAGAGAACCTATCTGTTTGCCTTCACAGCTAACATGTACACCTGATCGACATAAGTATAACACCAGGCCTGCCTCTAGGGAAACGGTCACACTGCTACTACCAAAACTCAATGCAGCAAAGAAAACTGTGTTATATAGAGCCATGTCATATTGGAATAACTGCCAGTACACCAGTAAGATAAACTTTTAAAAATAATCTGAAAAGAGCATTTGAGAGAAAACTCAATTATTTTATATTAAAGAAAAACACAGATACTGTAGTCCACACTGTAAAGATATGACTGTCCATATATATACACCGGTCATGTGTGCCAACCCCTGTCCACCGTTGAAAAGGACAGCTGATGCTATACTGCTATACTGATGCTATAATGCTATACACCCCCTCCCCCTGTTGACGGGATGAAAAAAGGGTATCTTAAAATCAGGTCGGGACGGAACTTACTACAGAAGTCATGCTTTAGGGTGCAAAATGTACCGTCGTTCATAATTGACATTATGCCCATACTGCAAAAAATAAAAACAAACGTTCTTTCATGGGAGATTCACTGTATTATTCTCCAGATTACTTTAGTTTTTCTACTTTAAGTGTAAAAGCCATACAAATACAGTAAATTACCTTCTATCAAAATATTAACCATTAGATAAAGGTTGTAATCTGTAAATGTAATTGATTTTACTGTAACTTGACCATACGCATTTGGCAATCATTGATGCCAGACATTTACCGTTTTCATGCAGCTTTTCCTACAGCGCTCTGCATCTGTCAACAAGTTCTCAACCAGTCCATCAATCATTCATGAGCCAAGTTTCTGCCAGTTAGTGGGGGGGGGGGGGGGGTTCCAATTCTGGTCAATGGGCCAATCCCACGTTGCACTTCGGTTCTGCAAAATGGTAACTCTATTTGATCTGTCCCCCTTGTGGGATATTTGTGGATATCCTGATGAAGCCAATTGTGGGATATTTGTGGATATCCTGATGAAGAATGTCTCAGTCAACCGAGGCTTGGATAATAACAAGGTTTATTAACCAAACAGATAGAATACATAGAGAGAATGGCTGAGGCTCTCGCCCCAGGTGATCAGCTGAAATTACCCAGGTAAGAAGCCCCTATTGTGGTCGGGAGGAGCCCTTTATAGTTCAACAAAGGGGGTGTGTGGTCCCATTTGATAGGTCAGATGGGGGGGAGGGGGTACAGGTTTGGGGGACACAGGGGAGGGGGGTGTCTTATTCCACAGAGAGGGGGGGGGGGGCACAGGTAAAGGGAACACAGGGGAGGGGGATATATTTACATGAGGACATATTATACCACAATACTCACTTTTCTTTCTTATAATGTGGGTGAGATTAATGTATAATATACCAGGATTGTTTGGAACAGGTAAAAGTGGGGATAATAGTTTAAAAATAGAATTATTTACATACATGATTAATAGAATTATTTACATACATGATTCATGACATGATCGACTGGACTGCGGTCTGTGTTATTTTGATATCAGAGATGTGGGAATAGATATCACCCTTTTCTTTTATTAATCGCTCAAAATACCTATATCAATGAGTGGTCCTCAGTTTCATGGGAAACTGTTCACAAATATATATATATATTTTTGCACATTTTGTGATGATTCTTGATGAAATTACTTAGGATCCAGTTGTATTTAATCTGAGTTTGAGTGTCACTTTCATCTGTGATTGCCTCAGCTTTGTTGGTTTTTACTTAGAATCAGGCAATTTTCTCCATTTCTTCTCTATAAATGAGGAGATAAAACGTCTTATGCATCGCTTCTGTATGTAATTCTAGTGCATATACTATCAATGGTTCACCATACAGGTGCAAAACAACGTTGCATGTCCTCTTCTATGAGAGAATAAAACAACTGATTATTTCTTGTCTGACAATACAATTTTGTAACCTAAGTAATTCTAATGTGATGTAATGTGATCATGTGGTCACTTCTTCCTTCAGCAATACATTTTAGCTCATTATTACTAACCATTGTTAATGTTTTCTCATTGATTTCTTTTCATCACATCCCTAGTTCATCGTTTTGCAGATACATACAATTGTGTGAAAAGTTTCCTGCTTGTGAAGGTATTAATCTGAATGATGTTGCGTCGTTGTTGACAAGGTGTTCTCTGTCGGTCGTGTGGCAGGGCCAAACAGTAACACATAAAATTAAATAAATATATACAATAGACATTACCTTAGTGGCTAATGTGTCAAAATAAAATTGAAAACCGTTAACCTAGTGGTTAATATAAAAGGTGATTATGATAATCGTTATGCATTGTTCTGTGGTGCATACTATCAATGGTCAAAACAAACTTGGTGTCTTGGAACAATCCAACTGGTTCTGCCCTGTTTAACAATACCATTTTGGAATGTGACTCTGTGATCATTCCTTATTGTTATTATAAATTGGTTATTGCAATCTTATTGGTTGTATTTCATCATATTCTTAGTTCATAATTTTCTTGATACATATGAACTTTGTGAAACATCTCTTGTTTGTGAATCTGACAGTTGCTGCGTCGCTGTTGACCATCTGTTCTCTGCCAGTCGTGTGGCAGGGCCAATACATACATAACAATGTGGACAATGTGTGTTCAGAAGTATCTTGTTCTACAGGTCTCTGATGATGTCTCTTCTTGACGATGCAGTCGGGAACATTCACTGGTCGTCGTTCATTCAGAGGGGGCCTACAGGAGGTCGCCGTCCGCTCCCTGTGTACCTTGTCAAGGGTCACCGGTAGCAGTCAACTATAGTGGTCTTTTCCTGCAGCCTATGTTGTTCTCCACCACCATTACATGTCTGCCACTGTGCTCACGCTTGGCCCCTATCGGGCCTAGAGACATGGTGGTCAGGGCGTTCTTGAACGTGGTGGTTGGTCCCCCAGGGGATGCAGACCAGAGAGAGACTTTAGTCTTGTTTACATCAGGGTCCCCCATTTTCTATTTATCAGGACATATTATGACATACATGACATACAGATAGTCAGTACTGCTACATCTGTACATTTATGACATACCAGATTTGCAAATTCAGTACTGTTTGTGGTACACAACTATCATCTCAGTTACAGTAAATTACAACTATCTCAGATCACTTGAGTGTTTATGTTGCTTTAATTTACTGTAACTGAGATGATAGTTGTGTACCACAAACAGTACTGAATTTGCAAATCTGGTATGTCATAAATGTACAGATGTAGCAGTACTGACTATCTGTATGTCATGTATGTCATAATATGTCCTGATAAATAGAAAATGGGGGACCCTGATGTAAACAAGACTAAAGTCTCTCTCTGGTCTGCATCCCCTTAACAATTGTGTGTATTGAGCTGTACTGTATTGTACCCATTCTGCAATCTGTTAATAAAGTTTTCAATCAATCAATCAAAGCATCTATATTTATGATTTTCATACTCACCGGGGAAAGCTGCAATGTTCGGTTCGTTTCTCCGGTGGTCTGGGATGGTGCAACCTGCATCTCGCCACTGCAACTCAACATTTTCCAATGGCAGCGCGCACATATATATACAAATAAAACATATACTACACGTGGATTTCACGCACCCTTGGCCTTGGGTACATTACACTTTACGTTCGCTTATGGATAGTTTAATATAAAATAATAACTTCACGGCGCGCATAGCGTCACGTCATTGCTCCATGCGACGTTCGTGTGTTCTCATTCGCCTCGGAAATAACGCTTTGCAATTCATACAGTATTTTTTCCACGAGCTCTCAATAGCCTGGAATTCCTATACCAGCGTTTTGTTACCGAATGAACGCGCCTGTGCATATGTGAAACGTAAACAAACTGAAACGATAAAACTATACTTCCCCAAATGGTTGTTCCCGTGGGCCGGAAATTACTATCCTAGTTTGTTCCCGTGAACTGCACTTCAATGTTATTCTTTGTATAACGGTAACTCGTCTCTCAATGCTCGTCGCGCTATCCGCAGCCGGTTCTTGACTCAATAAAGCAACGCGACGGGTCCTATAATACTTGTGCACATACAAACGAGACTTAAAACAGACACACAAACATTAATACATATAAGTTAACGTGTGTGTATATCTGACTGTATTGGATCGCTGTACGTTTAGTCGGCCAACATCTGTTGCGACAAGGCATTCATACCCTTGATATATAACTACACATCGTTATTAAAATCATAACGACCGAACCTGACTTCGAAATTTACCAGCGATATATTAGATTATATATACCTTTTAATCATACTCTCGGCCTCTTAACCCGCGACTAACGTCCTGTTTAATGTACTTTTCCGCGACTGATGTCCCGTTTAATGTACATTTACGTACTCCCGGGACATCGCGTAATCATGTACTAACTAGGACATCGCGTGATCATCTTCCCGCTATCTGTATTGATCAATTGGTTAATTTAATCCAAAATACATCGTTTTCAGGAAATGGAAGAGATTGTGAGCTTAGTTTGAGGTTGAAACAATGAATATTATGACGCTACTCTGGTAATTTCTAATTATGATTCTATCAGCTTCTCGGTCCTACTTCCCGCCTCTTTGCAAAGGAATCACAGAACGTTTTTTTAACAGAGTAGCGTTTTCAAGGATATCACATCTAATAAGCCCACGTTTCTTGCCTTGTTGCCTATATTTTAGTCTGAATTAGACTTGGGGTAGCAATCCATCAACCTGTATTGTGTGCCTTAACTTTTGGTCGGCTCCGACTCGACCTGGAATAGCACTTCAACCTTTGTGCCTAAACTTTTGGGAATAGCACTATAACCCATCCTCTCAGAACCGCCTGATAAAGGACCCAGGTGTACGCGCGCCCTGGTAACGATTCTCAATACAGATCAGATATATTAATGCACATTATTCCTACTCAGCCATGATCTCAATATTTGACAACATTCTGTAATATTCACCTGGCACAGAGAAAAGCGGGAAGGTTTCAATTCCTTTCCATACATTTTTGGTCGACCAGTCTATATACTCACTTTTCTCTGTATAGATGAAACGATACAGCATGCCGGGAGGACGCAAAAAGTCCGTCACAAGTTCGTAGACGCCAATTGTGGGATATTTGTGGATATCCTGATGAAGCCAATTGTGGGATATTTGTGGATATCCTGATGAAGAATGTCTCAGTCAACCGAGGCTTGGATAATAACAAGGTTTATTAACCAAACAGATAGAATACATAGAGAGAATGGCTGAGGCTCTCGCCCCAGGTGATCAGCTGAAATTACCCAGGTAAGAAGCCCCTATTGTGGTCGGGAGGAGCCCTTTATAGTTCAACAAAGGGGGTGTGTGGTCCCATTTGATAGGTCAGATGGGGGGGAGGGGGTACAGGTTTGGGGGACACAGGGGAGGGGGGTGTCTTATTCCACAGAGAGGGGGGGGGGGGCACAGGTAAAGGAAACACAGGGGAGGGGGATATATTTACATGAGGACATATTATACCACACCCTGATAACTGATAACTGTTTGTTTGTGTACTTCCAAAATGATCCATCATAAGATGATTCATCGTTAAGCGTGTTCGTTGACGCGTCTGTGCCTCGTGAAGGCTACTTGTCCGATCCAAAAATAGAGTTGTCCTTTAATGTTTCTTTAAATATATATTCTATTAAATAATCTCATTTATCCATGTCAACACAGTCCCTCCAACCCCTGAATACTATAAGGCTTGATATTCCTGGTATCTTTTGTTGATCGGCCCTTTAATACAAATATATATATATATATACTATTTTAACTGCAAATGCTTGAAGATCTTCAATTATTTATCGACCCACGGTGATTCGTGCCAAAACAGTTCCTATTCTGCCATACACAATCACGAGGGAGCCATGTGTGTGAGAGAGAGAGAGAGAGAGAGAGAGAGAGAGAGAGAGAGAGAGAGAGAGAGAGAGAGAGACCTTCTGTTACCTCCTGTTACCTCTGTGCTCCCCCCTTGGATGCTGGCCTCCCATAATCAGAGCCAGGTCGATAAAACGACCTACACTCAAACTGTCTGTGACCCGTCCCTCCACAGTTCCAACAGTGGTGACGGAAAAATGGTTGACCCCTCCTCGTATCCCACGAACCAGACTGCCTATTTGGTATCTGTGGCCTCACATGGGCACCGGGCCCTTGCTGTCGCCCAAAGTCGGAACCAGGTTGGTAGAGCGCTCCACAGACAGATTCCCTATGCCCTTGCTTCCCGCAGTTCCAACAGTGGAAACGGGAAAATGGTTGACCCCTCCCCTTTCCCTGTGTACCCTGCGAGCCATAGGTCATCTGTCGCCCGGGGGCCTGAGACCGTGGATTATTCATTATTGGTGGCCGACCAGCTACGTGGTTGTGAATAATAGCGTCATCACACGGGCAAAGGTCAGAGGTGCCCCTGGGAGGCAAACCTATGTCACAATTCCCAGCGCGCTCCTGCCAGTGTTCAATTATTGACAGAATCAAATCCCCTAAAATTGGTTTCAACTCCATAAACATCACATCTACAAATTCAGCAGCCACCTTGTCTGGTTCCTGCCGTACCTGCATGCGCTCGTCCCAGCGGACACCTATTGAAATAATTAGATCTCTCAACAAAGGGTTAAATTCAGTCAACATGTCCTCTGCCGTGAACTTAGCCGCCATCTTGTTTATTTCAGCTGGTGGGCCGGCCCTATTCAGCTCAAACAGTTATGACAAGTTTGTGTGTGTGTGTGTGTGTAGTCAGTTCTTTGTGTGTATGTTGTTGCCTATGTGTGTGTGTGACTGTGTGTATGTCTGTATGTGTATATTATGTGTCTTTGTGTGCGTGATTGTGTGTCTAACCACCAGGTGTCAGTGAGACCCAGTTAGCACCCGACCTCTAACTTACAAACAAAACAAACAAAAACAGCAGCCAAGTCCTGTTAATTATTGACCCATCTCGTATTCTTATCACAATATGGTTGGACTTCACCGCTTGAGCAAACATACGTTTTGAAATTGGCCGAACACCCAGAATTATGTCGGTGGTGGGGTTAATGGTTTACAGAAGCGCCGGAAGGTCGCTGGTTCGATTCCTGCCGCTAAAGTGCCCTTGTGCAAAGCACTTGACCACCAATTGATCCAGTGGAGTTGCTCAGTGACCAACGGTGTCAGACTGTGGTTGTACTGGGCAGCTCCCAGGTGTGAATGGAAAAATATCAAATGTCTTCAAGAATATATCTCATGTGGTTGTTCTTGTTAAAAACAAACAGAACAAGGACTTGTTCCTCAATCCATCATATGTACTCATACATGTTATTCTTTCTATTAGTCAAGAAAACGGCGTATAGGCTATACCTGGTAGGCGTCTTGTATCGGACTCGTGATGCTCGGGATAGCTACTGCCGTACACATAATATTACAAACTCATAGTTAAGTCTGTCGTATAGAAATATCACAAACAACTCCCAGTTAAATCTGTCTTATCACAAACAACTCTCAGTTAATCTGCCATATAGAAATATCACAAACAACTCCCAGTTAATCTGCCTTATCACAAACAACTCTCAGTTAATCTGCCTTATCACAAACAATCCGTAATGACTAAGTCTGCCGTATAGAAGAGAGAAATGGCGGGGGGGGTGGTAGAGAGTAAAGGTTTACCGAGGGCGGTAGAGGGAAAGAGAGAGAGAGAGAGCAGGGGCCTGGTCTCTGTACCAAACAGTTACTTCTTTCCCCCTGTAACTGTAACTATGTCCTATTGTGGTGTATAACAGGAGTCCTTTCAAACAATGCACAATTATTTAATACAGCAGAGAGCAGGGGCCTGCTCTTTATCCAATCCTGTTCATTTATGAACAGATTACCTGTTGTTGACTTGAATTTCGACTTTGCTGAGTGGTGGGCCAGTTGAGATCAATCCAGTTTTTGTCTTTTTAGACAAACAGAGGAGAAAGGATAGCCACGTGTTTATTTCACACAATTTAACAAGATCACATTGCGTATCTCATATCACAGCTCAAATTGGCTGAGTCTACTGTACTTGTAACAATGTACACCGACAGTTTAAGATATGTAATAAAGGTCACAGACGGCTCCTAATAGCCCGCCTTCCGTATGTGTAGTGAAGTTTACAGACTGCTCAAAATAGCTTCGCCTGTCATACAATATATATAAAAGGTCACAGACTGCTCTAAATAGCCCGCCTGCCGTGTAGTAAAGTTTACAGACTGCTCAAAATAGCTTCGCCTGTCATACAATATATATAAAAGGTCACAGACTGCTCTAAATAGCCTGCCTGCCGTGTAGTAAAGTTTACAGACTGCTCAAAATAGCTTCGCCTGTCATACAACATATATAAAAGTCACAGACTGCTCTAAATAGCCCGCCTGCCGTGTAGTAAAGTTTACAGACTGCTCAGAATAGCTTCGCCTGTCATACAATATATATAAAAGTCACAGACTGCTCTAAATAGCCCGCCTGCCGTGTAGTAAAGTTTACAGACTGCTCAAAATAGCTTCGCCTGTCATACAATATATAAAAAGGTCACAGACTGCTCTAAATAGCCCGCCTGCCGTGTAGTAAAGTTTACAGACTGCTCAAAATAGCTTCGCCTGTCATACAATATATTACAGACAATCCATCATGATTGATCTATCATAACCAAGTGATGCTAAAGAAAAGGGAAATGGGAAGGGGGGGGGGGTAAAAATGGTGCGAGAGTGTTTGTAAAGAATGTCAGAGAAAGTATGACAAAAAGGTGGAAAAACATACACAGGGAAAAAAGGTGTTGAATTAAGATTAATTAGCTTTCAAATGCGCATTATAACCTGTTAAAAGGATACGCCTTCGGTGTCACTTCCACTCGTGTTCGTTTTTAGTTGTCCGTCAAGACTCGTCACACAGCCAGCTCAGCTTTCTCTCCTCGCAGGATTTCTAACGGACTTTTTACTAAAAGCAAAAATGCTTACCTTATCTTGTCGATCGACCGTCAGAATTTCTACGGGAGGTCCGCGAGCTGGCTGCCGAGGAGCCCGGCCGGGCAATCTACAAGTCAGGGGTCACCAAATGTAGTGGCTAAGTTGTATTGACACACCAGGAGACGTCGTTCCAATTTTAACAGGTGCTTGTAATTTATTCAAGAAATAGAAGTTAACAGAAGATTTTGAAGCATTGGTTTAAGAGTACAGAACAGAATTAATACAGAAGTAATACAGAACAGGGGTAATACAGAACCAAATTGATATGAAACCCGGCGCCGGTCAGAAAGGGAGGAAGAAGAAGAAGAGAGAGATCCCTCCCCTTACATTGACCTTTATAGACATTCTAGAACAGTTGATCACATGACAGCATGACAGGCTTAAACAGGCGTATCTTCTCCCTAACATCATACGATCTCATCTATTCTGACCCAAAACCGGGATGTCATCATGTCCCCCCCCCGTCCTGGTAAAGATCAATACATCCCACAGAGGTCTGTCAATGTACCACCAGAGATCTGTTAATATATTACAGAGCTCCGTGGTAGAGTGCAGATCGATAGCAATGATGATTCATAATCAGTTCATACAGAAACTATACATTTTCCACTACACACTATTGTAGTTTTCCTGTTTTGGAACATTAGTCATCTGCTCTTTGATGTGTTTATTAACACATTGGGCGTCAATAACGTCGTACAACGTGTTTCAAGGTCATGCTAATTCTGCCAAACCACGGCGTACGACGCTATTGATATCATATTTAATTTTTTCGCCATGGTATTCATAATTCCTTCACCCAGCCTCGGCTGATACAGTGGGAGCCTGCACAACTCTGCAGCGCTTCAATACTGCCGCCTGGTGGATGATCGGCGAGTTACAACAGGAAATGGATCTCTGGTGATCTCTGTGCATCTGGGAAATGCGTCCGGCACTCACATATTGTTGCGGGACTCTAGATCTGGATCGCTGCCATAACTCAATAATCTATATGATTTGGGCGTTTATTATTATTATATAAACCGGAAATGGATCTAGTAGATCGCCGTCAAATAAGTGGGATCTTTTTCCTCCAGTCTCATCGGCGAACGGTAAGAGGACAGTAACGTTACTTTCAGAGTGAATGTTTATTATTATTAATGCAAACTGCTCTGATCAATATATCACCCATACTACATAAAGCATTTACTGACGATCACGGAATTATAAACGACCCCCCCCCCCCGTTCATCCGCGCATGATGAGTCATAACGTTTACGATCATGTACAGTTGAAAATTTTAATATAGCGTCTATCGGCAACAAACGGCAGTTGATAATCTATATATGCGTTTATGCCTATAACTCACGTTCTAGGAATTACTGCAGAAAACGATAAAAACATATTTATATTCTAGACGGTATTTTCGTATGAATCTATGAATGAAAAAGTATAACGTTCCTACATCCTGAACGATAGATAATCGATGTTGAATGGGCCATAGTAATGTCAATTTAGCAATACAATTTAAAAAGTTATAGCCCTGCAAAGAAGGTGAACATCTCCATAGGCTTAGAGTGGTGGCAGAGAGTGGTATGAGACGGGCAAACTTCGTGGCAGTTAATGTGTTAAGGCCATCTAAGTAATAATGAGTCAAATAAACACAGTGGATTGGAAACGGCAGGGACACACCAGACGCTGAAGCGCCACGAAGCCCAGCTTCCTTTCCCAGCCCAGCTTCCTTTCCCAGCCCAGTTTCCTTTCCCAGCCCAGTTTCCTTTCCTAGCCCAGCTTCCCAGCCTGCCTATATTCGAATACCAACCGTTTTGTGCGTTTTGCTAATCTGATTGGCCACTGACGTTTCTGGTCATGTGACATGTGCACCAATCGTGTGACGGCAAGTTCTTTCGCCGGTTAAGCTTAGGCACTCTTTCGAAGTTGGTTAAGGTTAGAGTTTGTCTTAGAGCAGGGCGATAGAACGCCAGCCCTGATTCCAAACTCTAACCTTAACCAACTTCGAAAGAGTCGCCTAAGCTTAACCAGTGATAAACTAGGCGTTAGGTAGTTTGCTGCTGGTCGGGGCGGAAATGGGCGTGTCACGCGATTGGGCGCACATGTCACATGACCAGAAACGTCAGTGGCCAATCAGATTAGCAAAACGCACAAAACGGTTGGTATTCGAATAGACGCTTCCCAGCCCAGCTTCCTTTCCCAGCCCAGCTTCCTTTCGCCACCCATGTTAACCGATTGGAGCATTCAGACCGGCTGAATCTCTTGTTGACCGGTGCAGGAGAAATGCGCTCCTGGTGTGAACAGCCAGTCTCCTGCTCGCACAAGAATTGACACTTCACAACCCGTCAGCTTCCCGTGTGTCCTTGGCCTCAGTCTGTGATAACGATACTGTATATGGTTATAAACTAGATGGATTAAAAGGAATGGAATTACATCGTCAAAGAGTTTGTCAAAGATAAACCTGTCGACGTTCAGCTTCAGGAAATCAGTAGTGCTTATTTAAAAAGGAATTCACTCTGAGCAAGCATCTAAAATAAAAAAGGAAATAGAAAATTGCAGCCACCACAAAGGCCTGACAGAATTTAATGGAATTGCTCGCTTCACAAAATAGCAGCTACAGGTTTTTATTTTTTTTGTGCATACAGCGAGTTCACTATTGAAAACAATGTGGGATAAGTCTGTTTATTTAATCAGGTACCTTTTGATTCTGTGTTCATCTATTAAATCCTCAATAAGTAGGCCACTGTAAAATGGAAAGGCAAAAAAAACAGATCAATGGAGCGGAGCATTGACAGTAGGGCTGCAACGATTAGTCGACATAATCGACGACGTCGATTATAAAAAATCGTTGACGAGGAATTGTTGCGTCGATTAGTCGTACATTTTTTTTAAAGATTATTATATATATATTTAATTTTTTTTATAATTTTTTTTGCACTACCTATCTTTGTGAAAGTGGCTTCTCAGCTCTGGTCCAGCTGAAGACTTCTTAGCTTAACATAACAGACCGACAGTACGTTTCGGGGAACTAATGGGATAACTGGGGATGTTGTTTGCTCTTGACAAGAGTCTCAAAGTCTGGGGTGATGGTAGACAAAGCAACTCTGAGGTCATGCTCAATGTCCAATCTGTTCCTCTGCTCTGTCTTCAGCTGGACCAGAGCTGAGAAGCCACTTTCACAAAGATAGGTAGTGCAATTTTTTTTTTAAATAAAATTATAAAAAAATATATATATAGGCCCTAATATACATTTTTTCGATTAGTCGACTAATCGAAAAAATAATCGACATATTAGTCGACTACCAAAATAGTCTACTTAGTTGCAGCCCTAATTGACATTCTTGTTTCAAAGAGGCACCAATTTTTCTTGCCATTTGACAAGCATTGCAGGCCTTGGGGTCCGTTGCCGGGGGAACTCTAAACTGTAGTTGAACCTGATTGTGGACGCAAGTTGTGTTCGTTGCCAAAAAGAAAAAGAAGGTCTTACGGCCAGCCTATTCTTTGGTCCTGATCCTTGACAAGAGCGCTGTCTTTAGCTGCTGATTTACTGGCACACTGAGGCACAATGTTTTTCTTTCGCTACTGAGGTTCTTCTTGTTTCGAGCCACTAAAACTGGTCAGATGAGATTATTTTTGGCTGGGGCTGAATTGAGAGCGGGAGGAAAGTGTGGGTAGAGGATGATAGAGCAGTGTTTCTTTTCTTTCGTGATCTTCCACTTTTTTCTGTTTAATGGGGTTGAGTAAGTGCATCGGCTGAGGAAGTAGATCAGCAGGGCTGGGTCTGCACATATATCAGTCAGGAGTTATGGCCTGGCGCTGGAGAGAGAGAGGGGGGGGAGAGAGAGAGAGAGAGAGAGAGAGAGAGAGAGAGAGAGAGAGAGAGAGAGAGAGAGAGAGAGAGAGAGAGAGAGAGAGAGAGAGAGAGAGAGAGAGAGAGAGAGAGAGAGAGAGAGAGAGGGAGGGAGGGAGGAGAGAGGAGAGAGAGAGCGAGGGAGAGAGAGAGAGAGAGAGAGAGAGAGAGAGAGAGAGAGAGAGAGAGAGAGAGAGAGAGAGAGAGAGAGAGAGAGAGAGAGGCCTGTGAGAATCCACACTAATTGCAGAGACAGCCAGACTATGACATGCAGTTAGTGAAAGCATTGAGGCTTGGGGGAGATATACCCCATCTGCAGCAGGCTGAGTGCAAGGCGTCCTCCTCTATCTCGTTTAAATGGTACAGATGCTGATGAAGGCAGAACATCTGTTGGTGGGCTTTGTGATTCATTCTTCTCTAGTCTACCACTGCATAATAACCTATGTCCACCTGAGTATACGGTATATGGTAGCACAGTTCTTCAGGGATGGGCATCGATTTTTGTTATATTATTTCTAATAGTTGTTCAATTATCTTTTAAATTGATTCGTTTCTGCTAAACATTTCTGTCTCAAAATTGTTTAGTTTCCCTTGTTTTTACTGGTACCTACAATATGTAGTGTATTGAGAGCATGCTGGGTACAGCTCGCTGGCTAGCCAGGTAGCATAACAGTCTGTTAACAGCTGGGAGAACAGAAAAGAAAGATGAAGAAAGAGAGACTGGAGATGTTACATGGTGGCTTTCATACGTTTGCCAAGTTGTTTCACTAAGTTCACACATTTCAAACATCAGTGTAACATTCAGAATTGATGCTTTTGTTCCCGGAAAGACGCTAGCTTGGTTAGTGTTAGCTGTTAGCAATGACAGCAGCCAGCTAGCTCGCTAGTTGTACTATCTCACGTTCGCAGCTCAGACATTTCAAGCATCAACGATGTAACTTTCGGGAATGAGTGCTTTTGTTCCTGGAAATAATGTTAGCGTGCTGTGACTCTTAAATATCTAGCAATGACAGCAGAAAGCTAGCTTGCTTGTTTGGTTATGTCACTTTCGTTATTAAGTAAAAACAATATCATGATATGTTATCAATGTACCATATGCTTGGTACATTACTGTCCCTTAATGTTGTAGAGTGCTAGGTCCTTTGCTGTGCAGGGTCCACCTAACAGAGGACATCGAAGGAGGTGCTCCATGGTCTGGGGTTCTGTGCCACATTCGCATGTGGTTGGGCCACTAAGATAACCCCGTCTGCTTAGGGCTTCCCTGGAATGGCCAACACCTGTGCGGATTCGGTTCAGGCACTTCCATTTTGCCCAGTTGTTATCTCCTGGTGGGAGGGTTTCAGCAGGGGGGGAGGGGGGTGAGCATCACAGTTGAGCTGTGTGGGTGGTTGGACAGCTTTTCCTTCTACATTTTAAGGCGGGCTTCAGATGGTGTCTCCAGTGGAGCAGTGCTGGTCAGGAAACTTCTCTGTGATTTCAGTCGACTGGGGACAGGTACATGTAGGCGGTGCTTCTCATCTGTGGCTTGCCTGCGCCGCTCTGTCCTGCTGGCTACCACTCTTCTGATGTCTGGAGGGGTGATACCTGCCAGGATGTACAGGTCGTTGGTGTCAGTGGGCTTCAGGCACCCAGTGATACATCTGCAGCTCTCATTAAGAGCGGGGTCCAGTTTTTTTAGCATGGGACTGCCCTGACGACCGAAAGCTATGTTACCGTCACTTGCCATTACATCACCGAGGACTGGCGAGTCACCACTGCGGTGTTGCTAACTAGAAGTTTAGCAGACCACCTAGCGTTACAGTTAAAAGAAGCCATTCCCCATCCCTGGATAAAAATCAGACTGACTGGTGGAAAGTCGATGTGGGGAGATTCCCCAGGCTGGCAAAGCTGGCACGCCAGTACCTCTGTATACCCGCAACATCGGTCCCATCCGAGCAACTGTTTTTGGTCTGATTGTGACCAGGCTGCATGTACTGTATCTGACACCCGACCATGTCGATATGCTGATTTTCCTCAACAAGAACAAATACATCGGGACCATGTGAGTCAATCTGAGACAGGCTATTTATGTAGGCTATCTTGTTGCAAAATAACAATAATAATAATAATAATAATAATAATAATAATAATAATAATAATAATAATAATAATAATAATAATAATAATAATAATAATAATAATAATAATAATAATAATAATAATAATAGCCTCATTAAAAATACTCTTGTTGCTTCTTTAGTACAGTTGGTTGTTTTCAATGTTTTATGTGCGTAATCTATCATTTAGTTAGGCCTATTGGCCTATTAGTTAGGCTGCCATCTTGGTTTTGTCACCCAGGCAGGTATACATTGAGTAGGTATAGTATAGGCAACAGAGTTCAGAGTTCATACTGTATGGGTAACAGTCCATTTAGTCAAACACATATGCAGATCATGTACACGCTTCTAGGGACTTTCTCCTGTGCTGGCACAGCGCTAATGTAGTGTGGAGAGAGGTCTGACTATGCCAGACCACTGTCGCCTTTCTCAGCATCTCCCTAAATCTTCCTCAAATGGCATGGATATTAACAACACAAAAGCTGCACCCAGCTGCTATAAAGCACCCTGGTGCCCACATTGGGACGTGCACGGATCCGCACATTGCCAGAGGCAGCTTCACTTCAGCTCAGCACGGATCATTAACCCTCTTCAACTTTACCTTTTTATCATACCTTTGTGTGTTTCCCAGTTTGTGTTTGTAAAAGGAATTGATGAGCCGAGGTGCGCTAAGCTCACATTGTGAGTGGACGGTCGTTTACGTTAACAACGTTGGTTCCGCGAGAACACAGACAATATTAATGACTACACTGAAACAGTACTTTGTCTGTACTCTGGTAGAAGAAACAATCCCCTCTACCACAATTAGTTTACCCAAACCAAAAGCCCTGGGTAGACAAATTTGTCCGTGAGGCTCTGAAAGCGCGCACCTCAGCCTACAATGCCGGGCTTGTGACAGGCAACATGAATGAACACAAGGAGGCGAGATACAGCGTAAGGAGGGCAGTAATAGAGGCAAAACGGCGCTACAGGGATAAAGTTGAACAGGCTGACTCCAGAGGTATGTGGCAGGGCCTCAGAACGATGACAGATTACACCTCCCTCAAGCTGAACAATGACATCTCTTTGGCAAATGATCTCAATACTCTGGGACCTGGGCTTGAACTATGACCTCTGCCAGTGGGTCTTGGACTTCCTGACGGGTAGACCCCAGGTGGTGAGAGCAGGCAACTGCACCTCCTCATCCATCGCCCTCAACATAGCGGCCCCCCAGGGCTGTGTTCTGAGTCCCCTCCTCTACTCGCTGTACACACACGACTGTGTGGCACAGCGGAACAACAACACAATCATCAAATTAGCTGATGACACAGTAGTGGTGGGCCTGATCTCTGCAAACGATGAGAGGGCCTACCTGGAAGAGGTAGAGAATCTGTCGCGGTGGTGTCAGGAGAACTGCCTCTCCCTGAACGTCAGCAAAACAAACGAGATGATTGTGGACTTCAGGAGGGGGACTACAGCCCCCTCAGCATCGACGGGGCACCGGTTGAGAGAGTGAACAGTTTTAAGTACCTCGGAGTCCACATATCCGAGGACTTGACATGGACCACACACATTGACAGTGTAATCAAGAAGGCACGGCAACGCCTCTACTTCCTTAGGCGCCTAAGGAAGTTCAAAGTGAGTCAGAAGATCCTTAAGAACTTCTACTCATGCACAATAGAGAGCATCCTGACTGGCAATATCACCTTCTGGTTTGGGGATAGCACCGCACAAGACCGTAGCAGACTACAGAGAGTGGCCCGTTCAGCCGAACGCACAATTGGAGGTGGGCTTCCCACTCTCCAAGACATTTACAATAAGCGTTGCATGGGTAAGGCTAAGAGAATAATCAAAGACTCCAGCCACCCAAACAACTGCCTCTTTGAACTGCTGTGGTCAGGCAAGCGATACCGGAGTCTCATGGCAAGCACAGAGAGACTCAGAAGGAGCTTCTATCCCCAGGCCATCAGGATGCTCAATGACAATAACACTATGTAACAAACCATCAAATACACTCACAGCACACACATCCACACGGACACACTCACTTTAAATAAACAACTCACTGCAGCACCCACTTTACCCTCTTTAGACACTTTAACACACGTTATATTTATTGGTAAGGAGATTTGCACTACAACTCATACCTCATTACACCTTACCCTAAATTGTACCTCATCCCATTTCTGCATTGTACTGTATATTGTATTGTAACTCAATTACTTTTTCTACTCTGCATTGTATATTGTATATACTATACTGTATGTATATCGAACACTTTTGTTTACATACTTTTGACTTCTATTTTATACTTATTTTATACTTATTTGATACTTATCTATTTTTATCTAGCACACTCTCAGGAGCAAAACAGAAAGAAGCATTTCATATAAAAGTGTTCTGTATTTTTGTATGACAACTAATAAAGAAACTTGAAACTTGAAACTTGAATACCACCTGTACTAAGAGGTAAGAGGGTTGTATTATAATTGTGCTCTAGGGATTGGATGTGTCCCAGTAAAGACACTGCTACTTTGGAGTGATATGATATCAACAACTTCACGCTACTAGCTTAAGAACTCAGCTCAGTATAACCTTCAGAATGATGATTAGCTATAGCATTAGCAGTGTAACGTTAACCAAACAACTTTCACACGTTACAACTGGCTGTGCCAACACATAGGTCCGGACTGATTTGTGCTTGTTTAAATAGCGCTTTGCTAGCTGAGTAAAACTTCAGCTACCCTACAGAGTATACTGTACAGTGCTGCTGTCTTTCCAGCCCTCATCAGCACCTGGAGATACGTTTAGGATCTGTAGTTTGTGTAGGTGGGAGTTTTAACTTCTAACCCTTACTACTAATGCTAGTTAGAAAAGGCTAAGAGCAGCGACTTTATGACAGCACAGTGATCCATCCTTAAGCCTCCCAAATCAAGGTCCCGTTAACCTTAAATACTGAGCTCTGGAAGATGGCTTTGGTTTAATTAACTCTCTGGAGCTTCACCATGAAAGGCCATTTTAACAGGAGTGCATATTAATCTACTGGCAATGGCAAGGGGCCAATTATGCCTCACTGTCTTTGTGTGTGTGTGTGTGTGTGTGTGTGTGTGTGTGTGTGTGTGTGTGTGTGTGTGTGTGTGTGTGTGTGTGTGTGTGTGTGTGTGTGTGTGTGTGAGGGTGTGAGGTTGTGCGCATGTGTATGGTCTTATACTGAAATGACCTATCCAAACCAAGTCACAACATTGTAAACTATTTATTTATTTATTTATTTGTTTATTTATTTATTTATTTATTTGTTTATTTATTTATTTATTTATTTATTTATTTATTTATTTATTTATTTATTTATTTATTTATTTATTTATTTATTTATTTATTTATTTATTTATTTATTTATTTATTTATTTATTTATTTATTTATTTATTTATTTATTTATTTATTTATTTATTTATTTATTTATTTATTTATTTATTTATTTATGTTTTAATCTTTTTACTTTATTTATATCCCAGGTCGATGCCTATCTGCATATCTGCCTCACCTAATACCTCATCGGTAACAAGTTCAGGAATTTTCAGACTGGGGCGCTTGGGTCTAAAGGGTTAATACTGTATGTTCTTACTGAGTGACGAATAGATTTAGATTTTTTTGTTATGGCAGTGCTACTACATCACCTAATAGCACCATGAATAATTCAGCTGCTTAAATAAATAAATAATAATAAACACAAAATGGGTGAAGCATCCCCTATATTCTTCACCCATTTTGTGTTTTTTATTTATTTATTGAATTTTATATATTGGCATCATTCCAATGAGCAATATCGGTGAACATATATCGGCTGATGATCATGTTTTTATTTGTTGGTCATTGGTCTACAGAAGTGGGCAGATGTGAACAGCCCATGGTGATTTCTCGGTCTAGCTTTGCAGGGTTTTGTGTTACTGTAGAGCAGGGGCGTGCACAGACAATTTGGGGGGCAGGGGCTCAAGCTACAAAAAGGGCACATAACCCACCAACACCCAGTTTTTTGGAAGGACACTTGGGGCAAAAGGGCAGGGGCTCAGGCCCCCCTTCGGCCCTATCTGTGCACGCCACTGCTGGGGAGGTTACTAATTGACTTTCACTAGCATTGCTAACAAATTTGAACTATTTCTGTTTCCAATACCTCAAAAAAGATGACACTGGTGCAAGGATGGACTGAAATCCAATCATATAGGTGTTGTGGTTTGACTGTCAAGTCAAGACAAGAGTTTTAATTGTCACGGCATACAGGTATACAATGAAATGCGGCTGGTCTTGCCTGCGACGATGTCGATGTGCAATACAGTGGTACAACATATAATAGAATCCAATAAAAATACAGTGGTACAACATATAATAGAGCCATTCTGGGCATAAAGTGTCTCCCAACTCCTCTTTGAGTCCGGAGTTTAGGTCCATAAGTGTCTGGCGGTCGTATGACATACCCGCCAGTGATGTTTTAATAAAAAAAGTAGAAAAAACAAACATAATAGCTAAAAATGTGCACAATCGTCGCGGAGCTAAACCAAAGGCGACTGACCGGGGTCGCGCCACCGTCAAAGAAACGAGAAGACAACTGAACGGGTTCCAAGGGTGTTTAATATAAAATACACAGACGAGTGAGAGGTCATAGACAAGGCCGGGTATTCAGACAGTCCAAGGGTGTTTAATATAAAATACACAGAGTAGTCAGACAAGCGAGAGGTCATAGACGAGGCCGGGTATTCAGACAGTCCAAGGGGTAATCCAGGAGAAGAGTAGTCAGACGAGCGATGGTCATACACAGGATCCAGAACGAGCGTGGGGAGGGGAGCCTGGGTAGAGAGGATGGGTTAGCTGAGAATACAATCTGGCGCCGCCTTGCAGTGTGAGCTGGGTATTAGTAGCCAGGTGATCGCCAGCAGCTGTGGATGCCTCGGGACCTGCCTCCACACCAGGTTCCAATCCTGCAATCACTCCCACATACCACACAGAGACAACGACACTAGGAGACAGGGGACATGACAATAGGCTTCTTAAAACAGGTGGAGTGTCCCTCTGGTGTCCACATTTTCTCGTTATCCTGCATGACACACCGGCACCAGTTTATAAGATACCATCGGCAGCCATGTCAACTTTCATATAGTCTACATTTGAGTGTTTTTTTATGTGAAATGACGAGATGAGATGATACTCAATAATCATCCAGGGAGAAGTTGATAATGTCAACGACAGCATACAATACAGATACTGCCTACATTCAAACACACATAGTTTCAGCAGTGGAGGGAAGTGGATTGAGTGTCTGGTGTACCACGAGGTACATGTACTAGAATAACCAGTGTGTGATACAGTGAGTGGTGAGCATCATATAGCACTTACACGCTTCCCTGTTCCCCTCATTTACCCCCCTGACAGATTATCTAGATTGTCCCTCTTGTATAGAGTGTCACACCCAGGGTTCGTGCAAGGTCCTTGAAGTGCTTAAAGTGGTTTTAGTGAGTTTTTCCTTACCTTCGCGTGGGGTATGTCTGGGAGTGTTGCATTTATTTTATTTAGAATATATTTTTTGGACTTTATGGTGTTTTTGTTTTGTTCTTGATTTATTGTGATGTTTCTTCTTGACTTGTTTAAAGAAGACGTGTCCGGCCCATGGGGACATTAGTGTGTGTGTTGTCGGGCCTTACAAATAAATTTGATTTGATTTAAAGTGCTTGATTTTTGACAAAAAAAGTCATGGCCTGGAATTCCTTGAAAACGTTTAAAAAAATTACAAGGTGCTTAAAAAGCAGAAGCAGACATGTACGGGTAGCCTTCGGGAGAGGTGTTAGTTGGACAATGCGTAGGCTACCCGTACATGTCCGCTTCCATTCATTGTGCTAAGCTAGGCTAACGTGCAGCCAGATAGCTTTCTACTGAACGCACAGAGAGGAAACTGGTATCTATCTTCTTGTCTCTCTCTGGAGAAGACGGTAAGCTAATTTCCCCAAATGTTGGCGTGTTCCTTTAACACCTGTACAGGTACAGAGAAAGAGGTTAGAGTGGATCTACCAAACCAATTCTCGTATGTTCTTTGATTTCAGTGCTCAGTCGATCATTTGGGTAAAATTCCTGTTTTGACGTGGCACGCTGCCTTGTATATAATATACTGAATAATGCATTCCATGTCTTTATTTCTTGGCTTAGACCCTAGATTTGAGCTGAAGTGAAAATGGAATGAAGTTTGAAAGTTGGACTTGTCCTGACAGTGGTGTTAAATGTGCAGAGGAAGACTTTTAATAAGGCCGTCTCAGCCAGGAGCCGGAGGGGTGGTCTCTAAGGGCCACAGGCTCCACTGGCTCTCTCTAACGCACTGCTTTATTCTCTCTTTCTCTCTCTCTCTCTCTCTCTCTCTCTCGCTCTCTCTCTCTCTCTCTCCCCCCCTCTCTCT
>NC_140166.1:40279419-40317577 GCF_963971535.1 Notolepis coatsorum | reverse complement strand
GTGTGTGGTTTGTTTTAATTTGAAGGGGGGAACCCCTGGCCCACAGCCCAGTGAATTACAATGGCCTCTTTTGAAAATAATTAAGATCGAGGAGAATTTATTAAAGTTAATCACCCTTTTAAGAAGTGCCGATATGCGGGTGTCCAATTTTATTTCGCTGCCCTTGCTGCCCGTTTCCCCATTACACTTTGGGATGTGATTAATAGGGACAATTTTACGAGAGAATTGTTGCCTCAACTGACATTTAGGCCATGTAGTCTATGAAATGATTTCTTGTCACACGGTCCCCAGCTCGGGAAAGTGTTCCAGTATTGTTGATAACTCATTTTGATTCACAAGACGTCGGATTGAGCCCGACTGCTGCCGTTTATCATCTTATGCACAGAGGGAATATTAATGGGCCGGGGAATAAGACTTTAATAAGTTAATGGACATCAAGCGAGAGGAGCTTCTTTTATGACTTGACTTGGCACCATTCTTGAGTTCCAGATACTGTAGGAGAGGAACTGAAGACCACTACCAACCACAGTTAAATCCTATTAGGTAATTACTCATTACTTGGTCCCATCCACATTTGCTATATATTTGGGTGGAGTCCAGCCAACATTATGACATTATGTCATTTCCCACTTTTAATCCTGAGCGAAGAACTCACTCGGACCCAAAACCGAGATTTTCACCATCTATAGGGAACAGCTTGGAACCGAGTGTATTTCCTCTCCGTTATCGATATTGGCAAACACTGCAAGAGGAAATCTAGAACATTTAGAATGTTTAGGTTGTCTATAGCAGACTGTTTCGCTTTACTGAGCGCAGAAGATAAAAAAAAAACAATGAGGTGTAGCTTGAGCCAAGTTGTTACTCACACAAGGCAGCAGACTTCACTGTAATGCATGTACATTACAGTATTGCTCTACACTCTCTCTCCTAGATAAAGGCCAAATCAGCGATCCAAATGTAAAAAGAAATGGGTAAATGCCCCACAATCAATAAGAAATACGAATGGAGACATGTTTTCAATCTCTAGTTGATGAACTTAGCTCCTCATACAAGGACTACGACTAGACAACAGGAAAATACGAGTTTTTAATTGTGTACTCTTCATTTTGTGGCTGCATAGGCCAGGGTTTGTTTACACTGGTAATGTTTGTAAATGCAAAACAGATGTAAAACAGATATTCTGTTAAGAAATCTCCAAATATAATACATGTTCCATCTACTGGTCAAACTCTTCAAGATCTGACACACCACACAATAGTAAGCTGCACCAGGTTATAAAGCTGAGAAATCATCTAGGCATTTTGCTACTCTGAGCCAAGGTTGCTGTGTACTGTATTTGCTTCAAATAGTATAAAAAGATGCAATTTTAAATGAATTCTCACTCTGGCATGTGCCTTGCCTTGCTGAGGCCCTAGAAACACTGTGGAAGCCTTGCCACAAAAACCTTGCCAAAAAAGGGCACCTTGGTCATCAAGGGGCACATGCAGGGTGCGAACCATGGGGGAGCTAGGGGAGCTATAGCTCCCCTTAATGAGACATCAGCTCCCCTGAAAACATGATTTGTGAAGTTTTGGGGGGTCTCTAAAATACTGACAATAAATGCTATTTTTGCCATGCATTTCTATTTTTCTCAATTTTCTGTATCGTCATCATCGTGTATAATGTGTAAAATTACAAAATGTATGATTCATGATTGCTCACTAATTCGCCGTAATAATAGATAGCGAAATGCATGCTATTCTTGCATCGGAGCGTGGCGGCGCTGCAGGCACAAATCAAACTTTACCCACGTTTTATCAGAAGAAAAAACAAAACATTGTCTTATATTTTAAGGTAAGACCTGCTTTTCCTAATTACAGTAACAATTATCATTATTGCTAATTTATTTTATGTAGTGGCCGCTTGTCATTCCCTAATATTTTGACATTGCGCCACGATGCACCTACTTGTGTTTCTACACGGGTCGGGTAACAAAAGTTGTGGATGTTGACAGAATTGAATGTCCAGGCTGCTGCTGATGTAGTTTGTAAGGTTTATTGTCCAAAATAAAATAATGATTGAAAACAGAACAGTTTTGCTCCGTGGCTTCGGTAGGTAAAATGTTTCTCACAGCAGGTGCATAACGTTGCTCTAGTAATTACAGAGCCTATTATATATTTTTTCTTTATCTTCTTTTTTCTCCCATTTTTCTATTTTTCTCCCATCCCAATTTCGTATCGTCCAATTCTACCCTCCCCTGTCTCGAACGCTGTTGGCCATGCCTCCCATAAGCCGGCTGCAATGTGGACGAAGCCTTACATCACGTGTCCCCTCCGGTACTCGAGGAAACAGCCGTCGCATCTTTTCACCTGCACAGCGCGATCTCTCAGCGGCGAGGGTCTGCGTGGGAGGGACACGCCACCCCCGTCGCTTCCTGCTTCTGCTGCGCAGGCGCACCAACCGACCTGTAGGAGTCGCTGTCCACAACGTCCGATCCCCACCCATCAGCTTTCCCACCCCTAACACTGCCAATTGTGTTAGTATGAACGACCAGCCAAGCTGATAGCAATGCGGAAAGCTGGGCTCGAACCCAGCGTCTCCTGCATTGGTGGCGATGCCCAGCCGCCCAGAGAGCCTATTATATTAAGATGTGGTGTGCCCCTAGTGTTGCGCTTGTCTTGTCACTTCTAGTGTTGGATTCTATTTTAAACTATTATCCCCACTTTTACCTGTTCCAAACAATCCTGGTATATTATACATTAATCTCACCCACATTATAAGAAAGAAAAGTGAGTATTGTGGTATAATTATGTCCTCATGTAAATATATCCCCCTCCCCTGTGTTCCCTTTACCTGTGCCCCCCCCCCCCTCTGTGGAATAAGACACTCCCCTCCCCTGTGTCCCCATTACCTGTACCCCCCCCCCCATCTGACCTATCAAATGGGACCACACCCCCTCCTGTTAACTATATAGATCTCCTCTTGAGATCTATCCAGGCTTCTTACCTGGGTAATTTCAGCTGATCACCTGGGGCGAGAGCCTCAGCCATTCTCTCTATGTATTCTATCTGTTTGGTTAATAAACCTTGTTATTATCCAAGCCTCGGTTGACTGAGACATTCTTCATCAGGATATCCACAAATATCCCACAATTGGCGTCTACGAACTTGTGACGGACTTTTTGCGTCCTCCCGGCGTGCTGTATCATTCAACTATACAGAGAAAAGTGAGTATAATAGGATGGTCGACCAAAAATCTATGGAAGGAATTAAAATCTTCCCGCTTTTCTCTGTGCCAGGTGAATATTACAGAATGTTGTCCAATATTGAGATCATGGCTGAGTAGAATAATGTGCATTAATATATCTGATCTGTATTGAGAATCGTTACCAGGGCGCGCGTGCACCTGGGTCCTTTATCAGGCGGTTCTGAGAGGATGGGTTATAGTGCTATTCCCAAAAGTTTAGGCACAAAGGTTGAGGTGCTATTCCTGGTCGAGTCGGAGCCGACCGAAAGCTAAGGCACACACAGGTTGTTGGATTGCTACCCCTAGTCTAGCTGATGCAGACTAAAAATATAGGCAACAAAATAGATACGTGAGCTTATTATGATGTGATATCCTTGGAAAACGCTACTCTGTTAAAAACGTTCTGTGATTCCTTTGCAAAGAGGCGGGAAGTTAGGACCGAGAAGCTGATGGAATCATAATTAGAAATTACCAGAGTAGCGTCATAATATTCATTGTTTCAACCTCAAACTAAGCCCACAATCTCATTCCTGAAAACGATGTATTTTGGATTAAATTAACCAATTGATCAATACAGATAGCGGGAAGATGATCACGCGATGTCCTAGTTAGTACATGATTACGCGATGTCCCGGGAGTACGTAAATGTACATTAAACGGGACATCAGTCGCGGAAAGTACATTAAACAGGACGTTAGTCGCGGGTTAAGAGGCCGAGAGTATGATTAAAAGGTATATATAATCTAATATATCGCTGGTAAATTTCAAAGTCAGGTTCGGTCGTTATGATTTTAATAACGATGTGTAGTTATATATCAAGGGTATTAATGCCTTGTCGCAACAGATGTTGGCCGACTAAACGTAAAGCGATCCAATACAGTCAGATATACACACACGTTAACTTATATGTATTATTGTTTGTTTGTCTGTTTAAGTCTCGTTTGTATGTGCACAAGTATTATAGGACCCGTCGCGTTGCTTTATTGAGTCAAGAACCGGCTGCGGATAGCGCGACGAGCATTGAGAAACGAGTTACCGTTATACAAAGAATAACATTGAAGTGCAGTTCACGGGAACAAACTAGGATAGTAATTTCCGGATTCCGCAGAACACCGGCCCGCGGGAACGGCCATTTGGGGAAGTATAGTTTTATCGTTTCAGTTTGTTTACGTTTCACATATGCACAGGCGCGTTCATTCGGTAACAAAACGCTGGTATAGGAATTCCAGGCTATTGAGAGCTCGTGGGAAAAATACTGTATGAATTACAAAGCGTTATTTCCGAGGCGAATGAGAACACACGAACGTCGCATGGAGCAATGACGTGACGCTATGCGCGCCGTGAAGTTATTATTTTATATTAAACTATCCATAAGCGAACGTAAAGTGTAATGTACCCAAGGCCAAGGGTGCGTGAAATCCACGTGTAGTATATGTTTTATTTGTATATGTATGTGCGCGCTGCTATTGGAAAATGTTGAGTTGAGGTGGCGAGATGCGGGTTGCTGACGACACGTAACGGATCCAACCCAACACAACAGCTGTCCCCGGTGAGTATGACAATCATAAATATAGATGCATTGATTGATTGAAAACTTTATTAACAGATTGCAGAATGGGTACAATACAGCACAGCTCAATACACAATTGTTAAGGGGATGCAGACCAGAGAGAGACTTTAGTCTTGTTTACATCAGGGTCCCCCATTTTCAATACCAGATTTGTTTACATCAGGGTCCCCCATTTTCAATTTATCAGAACATATTATGACATACATGACAGACAGATAGTCAGTACTGCTACATCTGTACATTTATGACATACCAGATTTGCAAATTCAGTACTTTTTGTGATACAAAAGGAGTCAAGAAAAGGGAGTCATTTGACGTAGAAACTGTACATATACACAACTATCAGTTAAAGCAAATTACAACTATCTCAGATCACTTGAGTGTTTATGTGCTTTAATTTACACATTATAAGTCACATAAAGCTAATTACAATGTCTGTTTCAGAATTATAATACATCTGTGGGCGTACCGGTCATACTGACCATGGGAGCTAAACAAACACTTCCGGTTCCCAATATATGGCAGTACAGGAATTGTAGTCCACATAAACAGCGTTAGATTAGACTTTATAAGCTTTCAATGTTGAAAACTTGGAACACAAACAACATAGATCATGTTTAAAAGTAAGATGTTTAGGTTATATTCACTTGAGTTAATGTGTTTATCTAAAGAACCAATTAAAGATAACTAGCCCTTTCCATTGTAAGACATTTTAAACATGATTCAAAATGTGTGGGTCCACATTCATATGCTTGTGTACATATGCGATATGATTGATAAATGATAACACTATCATTACATCCAAGAACGGGATGGATGAGATCTAGCTAATGTTTGTTGAGCACACAGACAGTCAAAGAGGATTCACCCAGATTTTAGAAAAGAGTGGAAAATTAACATGTGTTTGTATTTACAGATCTGGCTCTGAGGCGAGATGCAAAACAGTGAATGACTACACCCAAATTGTATCACAAAAGACAGAAAATCCAACAATTTGCATGTCAACCGAGAGACAGTGCAGAGCTGAGAGACAATCGATTGACCATTTGGAACAAATCTACATCCAAAACACCCACATGTAAATTTCTTCAGAGTGGGCACTTGGGAGACAAAGCAATGCAAATGCCTGCACTCGTGACCACAGACTTGATGAACTCACCTAGCGGTGGATGGCAACAGAGAACCACTTAATTAACATGAATTAGACACCGGTGATGAATTTGCAGTTATGAAAATCTACCTAACTCCCATACTAACAATAACTAACCAGTCGTTTTCATCATCTCTTTTCAAAAGACACATGAATTAGAGAAGTGCCCGAGATGAAAGATTAATGATGAAAACAACTACTTACAATCCCCTCCTTCTATTCTCTGTTTATAACCAATAACATGCATGACTTTCCTTAGACTATTCTTTTAACAACTAATACTTTCCATGATTGCAAAATTATCAACCACCAAAATTGCAGCACAATTATCTAAATGTACAAGATATCAACAACATTGATCATTTAGCTGACACTTTTATCCAAAGCGACTCACAGGTTCTGTACGACAGGACATCAGGCAAGGCACACCTCTATCAGCTGAGTAACAATGGTCATCAAAGTGTTGAGTGCTACAGTGTAGATTAGTTTATTAGGACAAATGCATGACAGTAAGGTTAGTTAAAACGTAGATGACAAAACAAATGATTGTTTTTCATGCAAAAATTAACTGGCTACCTAGATTTTATGTTTTTTTCCCCATGCTATGCTATGATGAGCCATACTGAGATGTGAAGAACAACCGAGAAGTCATGGCGAGGTAAGTATCTTGAAGAAGCACACCATCGTACGCGGCCTGAGGTAAGATCAACTTCAATTTAAGACCATCAGAATATGAAGACAAGGAGCTATTTTATCTGATTCAAGACTTTGGCCATTCATTTACAAATTTTATTTAAAGTGTAATGCTGGAAGATCTAGTTAGATACAAGATCTGATAAAATTGTAGTGAATGTGACCTTCTTGACGTAAGGAATCACTGCTAATGCAATTGGCTTGCATTTCCTATTGTCAATTAAGTGATTGTATTTAAAATGAAATGAATTAATCCCAAAATGATTTTCCACTTTAGCAGAAAGGCGTTGAATCATTTATGTGAGGAGTTTTCTAAGGCAGTGTTTATCACCCTCAGATCACGAATTGGTGAGAGGACAGGACGAGTGAGACGATGCGCGACCTGAACCACGAAGCTGCGGACACAACCAATGACGATTCGGACAATAAGAAGAGATCTAAAGACGATAAAGGGCGAGAATGTCTCCTTCACTATCGCAGCAAGCGGGCAGCCAGAGAGACGGTATAGGATTACTAATGCTTTCACCAGCCAAGAAATAGGCCTGTCGCAGTACACCTACCCCATCGCCAAGCTGATGGATAAATATGTGCACCTGCGTCAACTACCTATCCCGCTCATAGACGGTGCCACCCCGACCCTGCTGATAGGCTCCGACCATGCAGACCTCATAGTCCCGATAGACCGGGTCCACACAGGGCCCAGAGGCTGTCCTGCAGCAGTCGAGACCCGCCTAGGATGGACATTACAAGGCCCCCTCGCTAAGTCTCTTAACCGAACAGCAGCCACTAGCTGCCTCCACTCCAGAGTGACAGAAGAAGACACCACCCTCCTACAGCATGTCGAGAGGCTATGGACACTAGAGACAATGCCCTTTAAGAACGAAAAGAAAGACATTCGTTCCAAGGAAGACATTTACGCCATAGCACTCCTCGAGCAAGGGACAAAGAGAGTCAAAGTCAATGGAGTGATGAGATACGCAACTCCACTCTTGAGGCGAGAGGGTATGCCCACCTTCCACGCCCCAAAAGAAGCGACGGAGCGGTATCTATTGAACACAGAGCGGCGCCTAGCCAGAGACCCCGCTCAAGAGACTGTGTACCGCGCTGAGATTAACAAGCTAATCACAGCGGGACACATAAAGAAAATTGACAACCAGAGGCGACGACAACAACCGTGAGAGAACCATCCAACCCAGCCCACAGACATCCCCAAGAAAGTGGAGCAGGGGACCACGAAGGAGACTGACCAAGGAGACACTGACGAAGAGGAGATCAACCTTTTGACAGCCTCCACCCCGGCACTGCAGACCAAACCCATCACCTGCAGATGGGAACCAAGTCCCCGACCATCAAGGTGGATTCCCATGACAAGATTGTCATCCGTGTGAAAAAGAGCGTCCTACTGACTAGCCACTACACCGGCGGGCCCTCGCCCTCCATCAAGTGGTACCGCAATGACGAGGAGAGGACAGCGAAACCAGCACAACACATTCAAAAACGCCCTGACCACCATGTCTCTGGGCCTGATGGGAGCCAAGCGTGAGCACAGTGGCGGATGTGTGGTGGTGATGGAGAACAACATAGGCTGCAGGAAAAGACCACTATAGTTGACTGCTACCGGTGACCCTTGACAAGGTACACAGGGAGCGGACGGCGACCTCCTGTAGGCCCCCTCTGAATGAACGACGACCAGTGAATGTTCCCGACTGCATCGTCAAGAAGAGACATCATCAGAGACCTGTAGAACAAGATACTTCTGAACACACATTGTCCACATTGTTATGTATGTATTGGCCCTGCCACACGACAGACCGAGAACAGATGATCAACACTTCACAGCAACTGTCAGATTCACAAACAAGAACTGTTTCACAGAGTTCATATGTATCTGGAAAATTATTGACTAGGAATATGATGAAATACAATCAGTAAGATTGCATTAACCAATTTTATAATGACAATGAGAAATGATCACAGAGTCACATTACAAAATGGTATTGTTAAACAGGGCAGAACCAGTTGGATTGTTCCAAGACACCAAGTTTGTGTTCAACATTGATAGTATGCACCACAGAACAATGCATAACGATTATCATAATCACCTTTTATATTAACCACTAGGTTAACGGTTTTCAATTTTATTTTGACACATTAGCCACTAAGGTAATGTCTATTGTATGTATTTATTTAATTTTTATGTGTTACTGTTTGGCCCTGCCACACGACCGACAGAGAACACCTTGTCAACAATGACGCAACATCATTCAGATTAATACCTTCACAAGAAGGAAACTTTTCACACAATTGTATGTATCTGCAAAACGATGAACTAGGGATGTGATGAAAAGAAATCAATGAGAAAGCATTAACAATGGTTAGTAATAATGAGCTAAAATGTATTGCTGAAGGAAGAAGTGACCACATGATCACATTACATCACATTTGAATTACTTAGGTTACAAAATTGTATTGTCAGACAAGAAAGAATCAGTTGTTTTATTCTCTCATAGAAGAGGACATGTAACGTTGTTTTGCACCTATATGGTGAACCATTGATAGTATATGCACTAGAATTACATACAGAAGCGATGCATAAGACGTTTTATCTCCTCATTTATAGAGAAGAAATGGAGAAAATTGCCTGATTCTAAGTAAAGACCAACAAAACTGAGGCAATCACAGATGAAAGTGACACTCAAACTCAGGGTAAATACAACTGGATCCTAAGTAATTTCATCAAGAATCATCATAAAACGTGCAAAAATATATATATATATTTTTGAACAGTTTCCCATAATCAATCATGTTAGTTTTATTAACCACCAGGTTAACGGTTGTTAAAATGTTTTTGTACACATTAGCCTAATTATGCACACAATTTTGTTTTTTCACCCTGTGCAATCTGACCACACAGACAGTGCATGTATTTAATTGGTTTATTACGATGCCTGTATGCACAACGATCACATTAGCTCCCCAGAGTCACGACATGAACGACTGAAGGTATGCCAAGATATTTGCACAGCGATAGCTTCAAATGATTATGTTAATTGTTGTTTGATATCAGAGATGAGGACCACTCATTGATATAGGTATTTTGAGCGATTAATAAAAGAAAAGGGTGATATCTATTCCCACATCTCTGATATCAAAATAACACAGACCGCAGTCCAGTCGATCATGTCATGAATCATGTATGTAAATAATTCTATTAATCATGTATGTAAATAATTCTATTTTAAACTATTATCCCCACTTTTACCTGTTCCAAACAATCCTGGTATATTATACATTAATCTCACCCACATTATAAGAAAGAAAAGTGAGTATTGTGGTATAATTATGTCCTCATGTAAATATATCCCCCTCCCCTGTGTTCCCTTTACCTGTGCCCCCCCCCCCTCTGTGGAATAAGACACTCCCCTCCCCTGTGTCCCCATTACCTGTACCCCCCCCCCCATCTGACCTATCAAATGGGACCACACCCCCTCCTGTTAACTATATAGATCTCCTCTTGAGATCTATCCAGGCTTCTTACCTGGGTAATTTCAGCTGATCACCTGGGGCGAGAGCCTCAGCCATTCTCTCTATGTATTCTATCTGTTTGGTTAATAAACCTTGTTATTATCCAAGCCTCGGTTGACTGAGACATTCTTCATCAGGATATCCACAAATATCCCACAATTACAATATGTGCGTCTTCATCATGCATGCAGACCTGTGTGGACTATGTGTGGCTCTGCAACTACAGCAAGCGTCACAGTAAAGTCCTCGCGCTGCGCGCCGCTGACCGACCAACCACCCCCCCCCCCCCCCCCTCAAAAAGAAAAGAAAGAGCTCCCCCGAAGACCATGGTATGGTTCGCACACTGGGCACATGGGCAAGTGCTTGGGCACCCAAAGCCCCCCCTCTGCACGTGCCTGCTAATAACTGCATATTCTTGAGTAGCATCAATAGCCTTCCAGGTGTGTGGATCACATAGAACTCTCTGATGATCACAATAGTGCTGATCGCTCACTAAAGTACTGCTTGCTTCATTAAGGGCCCACGCACCAAGGGCACTACGTAGGCACCTGTTGTAATTATACACTTGCCTCTTTCTTCTGTACTGTGTGTCTATGGGGAGGTGTAGTCTGATGACGTCACTTTAGTTTCCCGCGCGGTCCACCCGTATAGGGATTTATCATTGGGAAAATGTATTATCGGCTATTGTAGGGCTGGGCGATATGACCAAAAACGTTATCGCGATAAAATTATAAAATAATTTTCATATAATTCGATATCGATAATTATCGTCGATATAATGTCTGTCAAGTTTAATTAACTTCTTATGCTGCTGCGAATGTCTCAAGTCGAGTTGATGTCGTCATCAGTCCGCGCACGTTAGCAGTAGCCGACAAGCGGAGTATCTCATGACAATAAATATGACACTAAAACTCTCTTCCGCCACAATATATTGAAACGACGTCCACTGTATACCCCACACTACTTAAACGTGGCCTCAGAATTCAAAACACACACATACTCGGCACGTAAATATATAAAACAACGCCGTGCAAGCTAATTAGCCTAGCCAGCCTGTTGTTTATAAGCGGTGTATTCCATGACAATGTGCTAAATATGACACTAAAATACTCTCTTCCGCCACAATATATTGAAATGACGTCCACTGTATACCCCACACTACTTAAACGTGGCCTCAGAATTCAAAACACACACATACTCGGCACGTAAATATATAAAACAACGCCGTGCAAGCTAATTAGCCTAGCGAGCCTTGTTGTTGAGTGAGTCCTAGTACCTCTGGGTCTCCTTCCGGATCTCGTTCGCTCTCGGCCATCTCCTTCACTGATTGGTTGTTAGCTGTTGTGCGTATGCACGTCATCACGTAACGTTGGTTGTTGTTAGTGAGTGTGCTGAGCCGAGGCTGAACGGAGCCAAGCTTGGAAATCGATATATCGAAACTTTGCGACCACGTTTCATGTTTATTTCGAGGAAATAATTTATCGCGATAGTTATCGTTATCGTTTTATCGCCCAGCCCTAGGCTATTGTAATAATTCTGCCCCATGAACATTGGCAAGCTTTCCATTTTTGCACAAAATGAGTTCCTTTCTATCACTAACATTATTGTTTAAGCATTTTTGGTTGAAATAAAGTTAGTTGTAAGGTTTTTAATTTGACGTAAACTACACTTACCAGTAGAACGCCTGTCGTTCAGTGCTGTCGCCTGATACACGTCACAGCCATTGTGTAGTTCCTCAGTGAACGAAAACATAAATGTTGTTATTTTTCTACCTTTACGATTAATTGTGAATTTTTTCATGTTGAGCTATAGATTGTGGATGAATACACACAGAAAGGTACACCGTGCCAATGTTCATGCTTTAAACGAGACGATTTAGAAATGGGTCCATTGGAAATACATTGCGATTTCAAGTGTGGTGGACTGCGCGGGAAACAGCAATGACCTAACCACTACACCTCCCTATGGCAGCTCATAGAACCAATGAATGAATTAACGATTGCATTTATATAGAGCTTTTTTCTAGACAGATTTAGACAGCGCTTTTTTGGGGGGAAATCGCCTCCTTCACCACCATTGTGTAGGACCCAACCTTGGGCTATGCAGGCTTAATGGCTGCCATACACTGGCACCAGGCACACATCACACTACACAATGGCTGAAAGGCTCAGGAGACAGGGATTGATACCAGCCAATTAAGGGGAGGAAGGGATGATTAGGTGGCCTTGATGTCAGAGACCTGATTGGGAATTTGGCCAGGAACATCGGGGAGCCCCCCTACTCTCCGATGGCTCACTTATTATTAAACTTGCCACAGGGATAGAGGATTAGAGAGACATAGACATAGAAGACATAGAGAGTATGTCTTCTATCCACAGAGCAAACGTTTCTCCATTGCCATCATCAGGACAAACTAAAAATCTATTGACTGTATCTCCTGACCCGTCAATTTGACCGTACTGTATGACAGCCATGAACATTTGACATGATGAATGAATGAATGAAAAGTTTATTTTTGAACATGTATTCTTTACATTCCTCTAAATAAATCATAATATCAAGCTTTGTCAAACAGAATAATCAGAAAGAAAAAGAAATGATAAACAAAAAGTCAAGAGCAATTTACGTAGTTAGTTGACATGTTCAAAAAAGGAGTAGAGGGAAGCTAATCGTATTGATCCCTACCCCCTTACATTTAAATTTCTTCCGCCATTAATTTTACTTGATATAACATAATTTAGTATAATACATTATTTATATAATATACATTTTACTATAGTACAAAAAAAAACTTCAGTCGCTTGACAGCAGTAAATACAATACAACAATAACACAATATAACATAACTTCGTTTATTAGCATTACTCATGACCTTTTTTTGAAAATTTACTGTTGATCCGAATCTCTGCAAACTTGGTGCTGTGTGGCATCTACGGACCATCCATCTTTGAATGCATTCTCATTAGGTCGGCAGGTCAAACTGTATGACAGACAGACGCAAGGCTTGGCGTGTTACCTGTGAATGATGCTTTGTCCAATTTGGACCAATCTTGTGAAATGTGTTTGTTCCTACGACAGGAATTATTATTCATGGGGTCGTTATTAAAAGAAAATCCCGAAAATGTACTACCACGGCCACGGTTTGATTCTGATTTGCACACAATACTGATTTGCAAACACAGTTTTTTTTGTTATTGCTATGCTGCTGATTAAAAAATCTTACAGTGTTTGTATTGCTTCTTTTGTACTACTGTGTGTGTTGACACTGCTGCTAGGCAGAGCAGCCAATAAACAAATAATTTCAGTCCTCTAGGTTTTACTGGAATACCGTTGCTAACAATATGTTAAATGTTAATTAGCTAACAACAGGAAATAAACTTCATTCATTTTATAATGTTATTGTTGTCACAACCATCTATAGGCTAATGTAAAAAGGATAGGGATGTGACAAATAAACTTGAAACTTGGTTGCTTTTTATGAAACTTAAAATATATATATGTTTTACCTTTCCTGTAGAAATGGCAGAAAAGGCAGACCTTCCAAGTTCAGAACAGGCTTGAGCTAATGATGCTAATGATGGAGCATCGCCGTCGGTTGTGTGATAGTAAAGGGCTAACCTTCTGTATTGTCACAGTGAAAGGGTTAACCGGCTGTCGTGTGGCAGTGAAAGGGTTAAGCACAAGCCAGTCTTTTGAGCGAGTCAGATAGGGTCCAAGGTTACAATCCAGCAACATTAACTCATTCCCCACCAAAAACGAGTTAACTCATTATAGCCCGCCAATCGAATACTGCTAACAACGAGTATACTCGTTATTGGATCGTTATTTCTTTCATTCGCCATTTCCATTCTTATTTTATGCAGGCAGCTGTGTGTTATCACTGGGGATGGGTCTGAGATCGCAAAAGTCCTATACCACCGCCTAACGCCTTGCGGCCGCTATTGCACTCCGTTTGAAACGATGTGGCTTGGTGTCTGGGCCCGAGCTGCAGCGTGCGTGCGGGGTCTAACTACTCGGGCAGGGCAAGCAGTTAAGTTATAACGGATGCATCAACGAGGGTCACCCCCCCCCCCCCCGTTCATGTTCAATGCTGGATTACATTGGAAACACGAGCACGATCAGTACTTGGAATGGCGATCAGATAATTGGAATATTCTTTTTGCAGTACATCATAGACAAGGTAATATATGTTATCAGTCTTGCGTTGATCCGATAATTCTTTCCCCGTGATCGGAGCGCGTGTCTGTAATGTACTGTGTAACATATTCCGTTGGTGACGATTGAAGCATAGACCCCCCCCCCCCCCCCCCGCCCTTTCATGCATGCATGATGAAACATAATACCGATAATCTAGCGTTGATTTCAGATTGATTATTGATCCAGGCGAGGAATGGCACGATTTATAGTAAAATGCAGTAAATGCTGTTTGGTGGCGTTTCCTGGGATTACACAGAATTACTCTAAAACTATACTCATATTCACCACGGTATAAAATGGGAATGTATTGATGAAAAAATTATCTGTTTCTTGCATCTTGACCGGAAGAAACTCAATGACAATCGACTATAATATCATTAGAGCCATAGCTCTAATATTTAACCTGTTAATCTGTAGACCGTTTTCGCCCTAAAGGTACATGCCTAAGTAAATGGAAGATTGCTCCACTTCTGCAAGGTCAATTTGCATGTTCTTGGTATCTAGGAACATCTAGGGACCTGGGGGTATGTATTTCCAGTGTCAGAAATATTGTGTCTGTTACTAGTAATTATTCAATTGTAATGAAAAAATTAATTATGATTTTAATGATGATGATCAAAAATTGATACGGGTAGGAGAAAATGCTCACTGAGCTCATTCACCACCTTATTGAGATCATGTGTACAAAAAATCTAAGCAAATGAATCGCGGGAAGATGATTAAACAGAAGGATTTGTAGATACAGTAATTAATGATAATCGACTTTAATTATAAATTCATATTTGACCTTGAACTTGACCTTGACCTTATTATGGCCAAATCATACATCTATGGATAGGGAAAATGCTCCTCTTTCCAATGGCAGGGTTGAATCTGGATTTAGTCATTTCTTGTGTTTTTTACGATAATTAGCATTTTCCGATACATTTGTATTTCCGATCAATCGTATAAAACATCGGTAAAAATGAAAATATACACTTTGACTACTGTTTTTGATAGGGTTATGGTCTTTACTCTTGGCTACAAAAAAAAAAAAAAAAACATTGACCTCTTAACATCCAAGGGCCCACATGTGGACGATTCTTTGCCGACCTCTAGTGACTCGGTTGTGCATTTCTTTTAATACAATATATAGATAGAATTAAAGCCCTATTTGTTGCCTGTCGATTGCCCTTTCAGGTGACAAAATCCGTTCAGCGGTTCTCGAGTTACATGCCGATATGTGAGGTGTGCCCCAAAGTACGCAAAAGTACACATTACCACCCCGACTCCCGGGGCTCTAGCTCCGTCAATCTTTTGGCGATCTCGAAAATCTTTGCACAGGGTTGTAGCCAATGAGTGTGGCTTTCCAATGATACCATGATATGATAATTGGGGATCTAATACGGTCTCTATTGATCGATTTATGATAAAGAAAAGCAGGTTCCCCCTATAGGGGGACCTTAAGGCTTAACAGGTATAGTTTTAGCACTACAAACACCGGCATGTACCCCCATTTCATTACAGCACTGGCACACACGGCCATACGCCCACAGCAACCTCTGGTGTCCAATGAGTTAAGGGCTTTGTATATACTGTAAACAAATACCAATTATTATTGCGCCTCTCTGCGAAAGAAGACCAACCAACCTTATCATACAGCAGTGTTGAAGTCAGAGGTTCTAGGTAGGATTGTTAGTAACTGTCTAACTGCATGTATGGCTGTTTCTACTGGAGGGCGCTCTAGGCGGAGCCACTCGGGACACCACCAGGTGGCGAATATAAATAGGAATGTCTCCTCCTACTCAACCTCTCTCCCCCACCTACTTCTCACAGAGAGGAGGACTCATGTGTTACTGCGCATACCATGTGAATAAATAAACCACGCCAGTTAAAGGCTAAAGATAGAAACCATGCCTCTTGACCACATTATTGTCGACCTATAGCCTGATTCTGTCAACAAGCAGTGATGACAGACAGACAGCAGAGTGATAGACAGAGTCAAGTGGTTTAAGAGTGGAAGCAGCAGCATGTCTTTCAATCAGCATGGTTCAAAACTGATGAGAAAAGAAGCCAATTTTCTGTCGCAGCCGGCTGGCAATGTTTGTCAATATGTTATTTAAATGTAAATGTCTCATCTAGCCAGATGCCAAGACACTATTCTCAGTGACTCTCAATGCTAGAACCACTCTCAGTGGATATATGCAAACCACTCAATTCAACATTTGTGGCTCCAGTAAACAGCATGAACTTTGTTTTACATGAGAAGCAAAACTATGCCTATCTACCGTCATGCTTTCATCCTTTTGGAATACACCTGGTGGAAACTGTAGCCTATGCAATTCCTGTTTCTCTTTAGCCTGTCTCAACCTCCTTCTCCTCCTCCTCCTCCTTTCATTTTCTTTTTATCCACTTTTTCTCCCATTTTCTATATTTTCTCCCATCCCAATTTCGTATAACATCCAATTCAACCCTCCCCTGTCACGAACGCTGTTTCTCGCCTCCCACAAGCCGGCTGCAATGTGGACTAAGTCATACATAGCACAAGTCCCCTCCGGTACTTGAGGTAACAGCAGTCGCATCTTTTCACCTGCGCAGCTCGATCTCTCAGTGGCGAGGAGTAACGCGTGGGAGGCTCACGCTGCCCCCGACACTTCCTGATTCTACTGCGCAGGCGCACCAACCGACCTGTAGGAGTCGCTGTCCACAACGCCCGATCCCCACCCATCAGTTTCCCACCCCCTAATACGGCCAATGTGTATTAGTACGGACGACCAGCTAAACTGAAAGCAAATGTGGAGCGCTGGGCTCGAACAGGCAAGCCCAGCGTCTCCAGATTTCGTGGCGAGCGCCTTGCCCACTACGCCACGTAGCCGCCCTCCTCCTCCTCCTCCTTTCATTGGTATTTCTTTTTTAGCTGTGACCAGCTGCTCTAATAGGTCAGGTCACTCTGTCTGTCGGTCGGTCGGTTGGTTGGTCCACAAACATGTCTCCACTCTCTAGTGGCCACAGGTTTCACCCTAGGAGGCTGACATTTGGCCTGGAGGTCAGGTGTGTGTGTGTGTTCATGCCAATTGGCTAAAAAAAAAGGGGGGGGGGGCTATTGCAAAAAGGTTGCAGCTATACTGTGTGATGTGTTGTGTATCTATGTCTTTTATAATCTGTGGTCAAGGCTCAAAAAGCTTACGTGCTTCGTGCCTTAACTGCTTTCTCTCTGGCATTCTTTGCAATGTAGTGTTGCACATGAATAGGAAGGATGGGAAGAGGTTTACTTGGCTTTTCAATAGTAGTGTGCACAACGTAGCCTAGAAAAAAAACGTATTTGACAACTGTACATTGTTTTTATTTTTCACAAAGTGAGAAAAAATTGGTTATGTTTTCGAATGCATTGTCCTTGATAGAAGTTGCGGTTAGTTGATTCACAACGCTAAGCTGCTAACATCGCATGATACTGTAGCCACGCGCCTTGCTGCAGAGCTTTATTGTTTATTCCCATAGTATGAATGAATGGTCTGCCGGTGTGATGTGGCGTGGCGGTGCCCTTGCCGTGGAGGCTGAGACTGTATTGGGATGCGCGGCGGCGGTGGCGCAGGAGCCAGAGAGCGGGACTAATCCAGGGGATCTCCTCCTGCGTAGTCTGTGTGACTGGCCGTCCTTCACGCCGTGCTGATGGGGACCACGCCCCCCAGGTTCTCACACCGACGGAGAGGAAAAGACGTCACAATTTGAAAAGTGGTGCCGCATATAAGTCTCAGCGCATTATCGACCGCAAATAGGGGTGTGCTTTCGTTAATGTGACGTAGGGATACTGTAGGTTCAGTAAAATAAAGTGAAGCGAAGTGAACTGAAGTGTTTCATAACTTCTTTTTGGGAAAGTATTTGAGATGTGTGATCCAATTGGCTTAAAGGTGGACATGTTTCCATCATATTATATTCTGCTGGCTGAGGGTGACAAGCTGGTTAAGCTCAAACCACCATACTTTATTAGGGAATACCTAAAGTAATCATTTGGTTATCCACCTTGTTGTAGTAAATGATGGAACTGTGCTTCAAGACGATGAAATTAGCCCTTTCCAGCTACAACATGTACAACCACTGTACAATCGTGTAGGTCACCCCCTCTTGCGCATCGCTCCACTAGACAAACCTGACAGTGAAGACGGGGTTCCACTGACATCTTCCCCATCCTTCAGTTCCAAGTCTTAACAAGGAGAGACTTTTAGATGAAAGCGGGGTCGGTCTCTGAGTCACTAGTCATTACAAAGCCTCTGCTGGCCTTACATGCGTAGATATTAAATGTATTCTCTGTCTACAAAGGCAATCTGATACATCCAGGGTCTTATAAACCAGTCATAGTCCTTTGAGACCTTCTCCTTCTATTTTCACTACTATATTTAATTTCCAATGCCCTCGCAGTTTTCCCTAAGTCATTAAATAAGAAAACACTCGACAAATAATGCACGAGAACACTCAACAAAACTCGTTAGTGCCAAAGAAGGAGAACATTTGGGAATGTATTAGTGTGTCTCTATTAAGGAGGCTGCTTTGTTCTCAGTAAGCTGCATTGAATAGTCTAGTCGCCTCCTCTCCCAGATTGCCTCCCAATTGGATTGAGCTCCTCCATGTTTCATGCGAGCGTAGCTACGCTAATGTATCAACTGCTTACGTGTGAACGAGGGGGAAATGAGGGATTTGATGTACTTTACAATGAAACTGATTAAAATCTTTTCACACAATTTTAATTCCTGCTAATTATCTCCGGAGACGTTCAGGGAATATTTTTTGCGTTGTCGGGGTGGGCTGTGTGCACACGTGCTGCCCTTCCCCCATCCTGTTTTGGAACGTTAGACTCAAAGTCAGATGTAATGAGGTAGTCAGCCTTTGCAATATATCGATATTTAAAGGGCCACTTCGTTAAAAAAAAACAATGCTGACTTATTTTGCACATAATCTCACACACATCCAAAAACATTGAATCAGGACATTTAATCCTTGTGTTGCTATTATACTAAGGGGCCAATCGAATGCTTTGAGCAGCTGAAACTGAGACATGGTTTGGAAAAGTATCTCCCAGTGTGTCACTATTTAAATAAAACCATTACAAAAGATCATAAGAACCATAGAAGAAGGCATATTGAAGGTATTCTTAGCAACATACAACTCAGAACAGAGTAGAAGGATTATTGCGAATGTATACAATGGATTACAGATCTTGAAACCGACAGACACAGTATATACTGTATCAAGGAGAAATCGGAACGGGAAGCAAACTTTATGATAACAATAGAAGAATGGGGGAAAATATGGAAACAACTATGGAAGACAATTAACCTGAGAATTTGAGTGGAAGATGTGGGAATAAAGACGCCAACCACTGTCATATCTCCTGGGATTTCCCATCCATTCTCCTTCTATGGACACAAGTACACAAGTACATGGAAGAAATACTAGAAGAAATGGTAGAAATCAATCAGTGGCGGGTTGTGTATTTTACACTTAGGCCCGTCAGTGCTATCAATTAAACAATGTGACAGAGTTTAAATAGCGTCACCATGACACTGGGCCTATTAGGCTATTCACAGTAACAGTACATTATTGAGTGGAATAAAGTGATTTAACACATGAGAGTTACAATACATTTATTGCAGAGACATGATGGTGACTTAAACAATTAAGGATGCACCACTATTACTCAGTATGACAGGATGCTGCATCACACATAGACATCCATAGCCCAAATCAATGTCATTACCAAAGAAACAAGAACAACAAACTCACAACAACCGGCATTTACTCGTACAACCACCAAGCAATCCTCTAAAACACAATCAGGATTCAACAGGCTTCCCCACTGATTCTAGTCAAGCTGTTTGGCTTAAACACACACACACGCCACTACACATACAGTATTCAAAGGCACAACCAGGCCACTGAATAATTCATACCATGCTATAGGACAAAATATGGTGTCAGAGCAGCATAACAGAGGAAAAACGTCAACACATTCACAGTCGGGGCACCTTGACAGATAATAACATAATGATTCTGTGATAGCGCACCTGACCAGACACGGATGAAAACATATTCAGTGATGGTGTAACCGATTCAGCGTTGTGTAAATAAGATTCAAAGTCCACAGATTCTCAGCTCATGTGCAGATTTAATCTGGCGATCTGGTGATATAGACGCACAAGACACAATATCAGGTGGGCTCCACACCAAGGTCGTTTTCATGAGCGATTGTAGAGCAAAACCAGACCGGGAACAGTAGGAATCTAACATGATATGTACCCGGTAATATAGATGCACAAGATACAATATCAGGTGGGCTCCACAGCAAGGTACACAGTAAATTTCGCAGAGTACATTTTACTCAAACTGAGTACATTTTACTCAAACTGAGTACAATTTTACTCAGTTTGAGTAAAATTTACTCTGCGAAATTTACTGTGTATAAACTATAATAATAATATAAGGTATAAGTTTCATAAGCTACAATAATAAAATAAATACAAATAGACATGAGATACATGAAGCACAATTATATACAATGGTAGCACAACCTGCTACGTAGAGGTTAGCTGACAATCGTACAGTAAAACCTTTATATGACCTTATGTTTAGATTAACATTATAGATATCATATTCTACCAGATCCTTAACATTATACATATCATATTCTACCAGATCCTTAACATTATACATATCATATTCTACCAGATCCTTAACATTATACATATCATATTCTACCAGATCCTTGTAGCTTAACATTATACATATCATATTCTACCAGATCCCTGTAGCTTAACATTATACATATCATATTCGACCAGATCCTTAACATTATACATATCATATTCTACCAGATCCCTGTAGCTTAACATTATACATATCATATTCTACCAGATCCTTGTAGCTTAACATTATACATATCATATTCTACCAGATCCTTAACATTATACATATCATATTCTACCAGATCCCTGTAGCTTAACATTATACATATCACATTCTACCAGATCTTTAACATTATACATATCATATTCTACCAGATCCTTGTAGTTTAACATTATACATATCATATTCTACCAGATCCTTGTAGATTAACATTATACATATCATATTCTACCAGATCCCTGTAGCTTAACATTATACATATCATATTCTACCAGATCCTTGTAGATTAACATTATACATATCATATTCTACCAGATCCTTGTAGATTAACATTATACATATCATATTCTACCAGATCCTTGTAGATTAATAGATTAACATTATACATATCATATTCTACCAGATCCTTGTAGATTAACATTATACATATCATATTCTACCAGATCCTTGTAGATTAACATTATACATATCATATTCTACCAGATCCTTGTAGCTTAACATTATACATATCATATTCTACCAGATCCTTGTAGATTAACATTATACATATCATATTCTACCAGATCCTTGTAGATTAACATTATACATATCATATTCTACCAGATCCTTGTAGATTAACATTATACATATCGTATTCAACTTTGAAGACTCCCGTATCTATCTACAAGCGGGCAAATTCCCAACCAATAGGAGAATACTTCACAACAGCATATTCATACAGTGGCAAGTGAATACAAAACTAACCCTATTACAATGGCACGCCACAGATTAAAACATATGTGGTTAACCGTCTGTAGTGTGGTAGTGAAAGGTTAACGTTAGGTTATGACTATAACCAAGTTCTGTTAGTATAGCGACGCTCGGCATCGCTCTCTGCACTATCTCGCATACGTGCACGCGCACTGAATAAAGACCACAATGTACCTTTAATCCCAATATTCGTCTGACCACACCCCTATCAGTTTACCCATATAAGCAGGGGTGGGGCCACCCACTCTCCTCCTTCCCAAGCTTTCGCCACAAGGCGAGGTCAAAGGCTGCAGCGGCGTCGGATGCAGAGCGTCGCTATACTAACAGAACTTGGTTATAGTCATAACCTAACGTTCTGTATCGTATCGCTCTCGCTCGGCATCGCTCTCTGCACAAGGGAGGCCGAGCGAGAGCCAACGGCCGACAAATACACCCCGCTGACAGCCCCCCACAAACCATCAGAACAGGGAGGGCCGAGCCCCCCCGACCCACCCTAATGGCGGGCACCCCCCCTATTAGGGGCTTCACGGGAGGGCGACGGACCCGACCGTGCGAAGAGGCACTCAAGCAACTCAACGCACAGGGTGAGCAGACCGTGGCTTGACCCCACGACTACACACACGCACAACCCGCATGCCACCCGGGAACGAACGGAGGAACAACCTCGTTACTGCCCCCAGAATCACGGGGTCAAGGGCAAACCCAACCCCGTGGCAAGGCCGTAGCAGCGGAGCACGAAGGAAGACCCAGACCCACCAAAAGGACTGGACTCCCTAGAATGGGGGCCCGGAGAAGTCCATGATGCCAGCATCAAGACCCCACCAGGTGGGCACGTAGTGCCCCGCCCCCCACATCGCCAGCGTATTCGGACAAAGGCCCCTCAGTTACTGCACCTGGTATTCCCAGGCGGAATCCCATCCAAGTACTAACCAGGCCAGAACCTGCTTAGCTTCCGAGATCGGACGAGATCGGGCGTGTTCAGGTTGGTATGGCCGTAAGCCGAGCGGGCCCTGTCCCCCCAATAGTACACCGCCTGGCACACTGACCCTGCAGAACAGGCAGTCAGCATGGCCGTAAGCACACAAAAAAGGTTAACCAACGGAAGCAGGCAGCGCACCGGGGAAAAACCAGGCAACAGGCTGTTAACCCTAGCCTGGAGACTGCGGACGAGACAGGCGCCAGAGGGGACAGCTGAACACAGCCGCCCCGGCGGAAGGAGCGTAAGCTGGCGGTGTTGCATGACCAAGCCTCCATTTAAAAACCCCCACCCAGAGGGGTCGAGGCAGAGAAGGCTGACACGATTGGCAGACGTCATGAACGTGCAGGGGCACCCTCAAACGGTGAACCCGGGAGTTGACACTGCTCCAACACACCAGGGAATCAACCACCTCGGTGTTACCCAATGCGGTGGTTGTTCCTATAACCCCTCAAGAAAAAACTCCAAAACACACCTGCGGGTATACACCGGCTATACCGCAGTACAAGTGTTTCAGTTTCCAAAAAGGGTTAACCCAGGCCTACGGGTCGCAAACATCACTTCGGACCGGGCCTGGCGGTACGGGAAGCACAGGGTCACCAGAGGAGGTCAAAAAACCACCCCCACAGGCCCCTCTTCGCCATGCGTGAGAGAGGAGCGAAAAATAATGGAGAACCAGCCCCTAAGCACACCGTACCTGGTATTCCCCGGCGGTCTCCCAACCAAGTACTAACCAGGACCAACCTGTGTAGCGGCCGAGATCCGACGAGATCGAGCGCGTACAGAATGGCATGGCTGTAAGCCATGACGACAGTGCTGAGTAAAAACATACCCAACCAGGGTCTCCATAGCGCTTAACCCTGTGACACCCAGACCGACCTGGCATTTTTCCCCCTGAAAAAAGCCCAAGTCCCTCAGGGTACCAGAACAGCAGATCTGCATCCCCGGCGGACAACGGGTTCAACTGATCTGGACCAGCGTGACCAGAACCAGTCCCGTGCCCTAACCACGCCGACATGCCTACTCCAGGAGAAGGGCAGATATGCGTGTTGATCTTAACATGAAAAGAAGGCGCCACCCAGACGTTCGGACGAACCGCGCCTGGTGGCCCACCCCAAGGGCGTGAGACCCCACCACATATGTTCAGATCCATCCCGTCATCATCCCCCAGACATGAACGAGAATCCGTCGACAACCCACCCAGGTCATGGGATGTGGTCGTCGGAAGAGGAAAAACCCCCATCTCAGTTGCTTTATAAAAACGCTGTTTCAACCACAAGCAACCAAGGCGTGCCAGTCAATCGCCTGTTTACAGCGAGCTAGCACTATACGTGCGTCGGGACACACCCCCATCAATGAACAGGCTATTTAGACCTGTCATTGAATCCCCAAGGCGCCCAGGGGAACGACAAGAGGGGTGTGACACTCCCTAACTCCAACACTTCTGGAATAGAAAGAAGGAAGCATCAACAGTATGTATCCCAGTCTACACAGCCGGGGTAAAAAATGTTCACATTTTTACATCCCACCACCCTCCCATAGGAAAGAGACGGGGATCCCCAGAGAGACTTCCCACGCGAGCTGTACAGATTGAAAAGAATATATTGCACCTTGAGCCATGTAAAAAACTGGTTTTAGGGCCTCCGGGGAAGAGGCACTGAACCCATACACACTCAATAAACGAATTGAATCGAATATACATACAATAGAAAAGGACCCTTCTAGAGGGTCCACTCACTTTGACAATCTGAGGAGGAAGGCTCTGTACTCTGATGGAGGCTTCCTCACATGGAAGAAGGAGTCCGAACTCACAGAAGGCCTGAATAGGCGCTTGGTGAGGAGGAGCCCTGACCACCCCCCCTGAAAACAGATCCATCACATGGACCTGAACAGCACACGGAAGTCCTACCAACAGAGACGCGCACGGTGACGTACTCTATGGCGGGGGAATTCCTGCGGTGCACACGCCCAATATACCAGGCCGTGGGACCAGGAACTCCCCCTATCCCCCCCTCCCCCCCCCCGTAACGTGCCGAACCGCCACGTGACGGGAACCTTGAAGGACAGGGGGTGTACCCCTGACCGACAGAACAATGGGGAGAGGAAAGGTTACCAGTTCACCCCTTTACGACCCCACACCCATGATACGATGTAACGACAAAAAGAGAATATGACACAGTCATAGTCAGCTCTATGAAGCGTTTCACAGCTCCACACAGCGCATGAGCTAACCTGCTATCTGATTTTTACTAAGGAAAAACACAGAATAGAGAGGGCTCTAAGAACCCCGGTCCAACATACACATGTGCTTCTGTGGCCAGTACAACCCAGTTGTAGGTCACATGACACACACAACCCATCATCACCTACAAAAAATGGCAAAAACACTCAACAGAGGAACGCCGTTTTTTTCACAATGAGAGAATACATCATTCTTGATTAGTATCGACCACAGGCCTTGCTAAGCACACATGACAGCAACCAAACCAATTTCCCTTTAGGAAATAAGTTTCTCCAGCAGATTTAGCACAACCTCAGCAATCAAGCTAAGAGTTACATCGTATCCCTACCACACAAAAGACACAATTAATGCACAACATGTCTGATAGGAGGATGAAAAAGTCCCCAGGGAACCGGGGGGGAAACACAATCCTCCTATTTTACCCTCAATACGGCCAGTTAAAACAGGAAAACCTGTTAATGTGTGAACACACTGTTCATTGTCATTACAGTCTGAGAAAGAACATTCTTTTACTCACTTGTCACCAAGCATAGCTTCATAGGTTAGTTACCTTAGTTGTGAGTACACGGCCGTGTTTCTCACACAACAACCAGATCATTACATCCCGTTTGCACGGAGAAGCTAACTGCCAGTGACAAAAACAGCTCACACATAACCCGCAACGTATCCTAAATGCATTGTAGCAACACACGTTTTGGGAAAAACACCGTTATTCACAATACATTTAGCAAAGTAAAACCAGAAGACGTGTTATGAGGTCTGGTCAACCCCGTTCCTACCCGGAACGCAGATCAGCGAAGTGCAGTCACAGACACCGTAGGAACACAGCCGCTCCTGTGTTGTCTGAACTGGGCAGCGTCACCGCCCCAACCCGCACTACAGTCCCCTGTTGATGCAACCTTGCCGTCCTGGCTCAGGGCAGGGTCGACGAAAACATCCCCTGTCAAGGATGACGTCGTGGTCAAGAGTGTAAAACATGTTAAAATCAAAGCACGTTCAACAGAATAGCATCAAGCTAACGGCCGCTCCAACCGTTCGGGCGCTACTGCTTCTGCTCGCGAGACGCCGATCTAACGACGCACGCGATCAGAAGCGAGCTCACGGCGGCGCGCGAGAAGCTAAGCTACCCCGCGCCAGGCCATGGCCATAGCAGCAAGCTAACGTTACCTAGCGACCACGACATGCTAGCCCCGCAGCTAACAGCTGACTGGCTAATAGTAGGCCCTAAGCAGGCCATGCAGCGATCCAGCAGGCTAACGCAGCAGTTAACAGCTGACTGGCTAACCGTAAGCTATGAACATGTAAACAATGACATAACACTCACCCAGACAGGCCGCCGTTCTGAACCTCTCCTCACTTTTTAAGAGAAAAGAGAAAACAAGATGTCAACACCGCTTCACAACGGTGACTTTACCACATCCGACGGAATCAGCACAGTACCAACTGGCCTGTGTAGCTGACTTTGAACATGAATCTGCCGCTATCGCACATTACATGCACATATCCCCTCGTGAAGGAATACTCTCATTTGGATATGAAAGATGGGGCCTTAACACGGTGACAGAGAGAATCCACTCGTCCAGAACACACAGGGATCACCAGTGTCAATGGTCGCGGCCCACTAGTTAAAACTATAATGGTCTTCAGACCAAGGCCTTCTGTCGCCTAGGTGGCTGAACAAAGGACCCTAGCCTGGGGCCGGTTTCCATAAACTTTGTCAAGTAGCCCCCATAGCACTAACAGACAAGTGGAGCCCGCCAGCAAACACTACTCACCCAACCTGGAACGCACCGCTTCTCACAACAGCGGCATGTCCGACAGTTCAGCTGTGGCCTGACAGGTTTCACCCCAACAAACACAGCAAGGAACTGCAGTTGAGAAGCATGCAGCGGCGTGCTCCCAATACGAAAACCGGTGGAGGGTTTTTAGAATGATCATCATCTTCCAGACACTCCAGTACGAAGACAATATCGCCGTATTTTCTCGAAAATAGTGAGAGAGAAAATAAAGATATGATGTCAACGTATCCTTGTTTCCCAAAGCTGCTCCTAAACCTTTCTTCCATCATGGTGTCAAGTGTGGGGATCTACCGAGGCACTTCTTCCTTGTGGTGAAAGCGAGAAGGAGGAGAGTGGGTGGCCCCACCCCTGCTTATATGGGTAAGCTGATAGGGGTGTGGTCAGACGAATATTGGGATTAAAGGTACATTGTGGTCTTTATTCAGTGCGCGTGCACGTATGCGAGATAGTGCAGAGAGCGATGCCGAGCGAGAGCGATACGATACAGAACCTTCTGTAGTGTGGCAGTGAAAGGTTAACCTTCTGTAGTGTGGTAGTGAAAGGTTAACCTTCTGTAGTGTGGCAGTGAAAGGTTAACCTTCTGTAGTGTGGTAGTGAAAGGGTTCAAACATAATCACCAGCTTATTGACATTACTCATGTTGTTTTCAACGGAAATCCACTTCATTCCACTTCAATCCAACTCACTCACTCCAATTCATGTTCAAAAACTTCTCTCATATCACTTATCTAATTATCTTCACATAGAAACTAAATGAAAAACCCAATTATATCATTAAAAAGTGCTCAAAATAGTGGTTGAAATACTATATTGAAGTGACCGTGGCTTCAGCTGCATCTAGTGAGAACCACACCCACGCACCACGTCATATTATGTCATATGTCGTCGTCAAATCTGTCGGTTGCAAATAACAGAAATTCCCAGCCATAAAATGTAATTGCATTACAAATTGTGTCATTTATTTGTTTATTTGTGTATGTGTGTACCTGTGTGTGGGCGTGTGTGCGTGTGTGTGTGTGTGTGTGTGTGTGTGTGTGTGTGTGTGTGTGTGTGTGCGTGTGTGTGTGCGTGTGTGTGTGTGTGTGTATGCCTGTATGTGCATGTGTGTGTATGTCCCAGTGTGTGTAAGCGTGAGTGAGAGATGGGAGAATAGATTGAGTGGGGAGCACAAGGAAAATTGTTCATGAGAGTGACACTGAACATTCTGTAGATCTGTCGATTGAATGTGAAACCTCATGAAAATCAAAATATTTAAAACGAATTGTGTAATGTCCCTCCAAGCTGTAAGCCAGGTGTAGCTTTCGTCCTTTCCCTGGCTGGGACAGGGCTGCTAGCTGCGTGTGGCCGACACGTCCTCACTAGCTCTATCTTTTCTTGAAAGGTTTGATTGATTGAAAACTTTATTAACAGATTGCAGAATGGGTACAATACAGTACGGCTCAATACAAACAACTGCTAAGAGGATGAAGACCAGAATAAGGGTCCTCCATTTTCAATTAATCAAAACATTTAGAGACATACAAATATACAGTACTATGTAAGATGGAAAGAGAGAACATCATAAAAATAAAAAACAAAAAGAGAAGAAAATGTACATTAGAGGGGGCTGGGAGTGGGAGGGGGGGGGGGTGACATTTACCGGGGCCAGTTTCTAATTGCAGCCACCCGTAGGTGCTCTTTGACACTCTCTTGTTTGAGCCGAATCTGGGTTGAACGTGATTAGTGGAGCTCCCTCTGGTGTTGTGGTCGTGGACTTCACTGACCTTTAGGAAGTATTTCGACAGGTACATGGGTATCTTTGTATTTCATTTTTTTATTATTTTTTAAACAAACACATAAACAAACATGACAACACACGATTAGATATACAAGCATTGTTAACAGTGCACATCAAATTAAATCACAGTTTAAATAAATGTCTTATACAAGATATGCCCCTAATACCTGCTATCTATTCCCCTACACACATATGCTCTTGCTCGCACCCCCCACCCTGGACCCCCCAATGGATAATCCATCCATTATCATTCGCTCCTAACCAGACACTACCATTATATGCTAGCTTTTATTCTCTCCACCACTTCTAACCACATTGTCAATTTGGATTCATTGAGACCCAAAATTCTTGCTGTAGATATTTCTAGATAAATCACATCGAGATATGTAAGAATCCAGACCTTTCGGCAAATTTTTTCCGGTTGAATCCATCGTGATGCTATCAGTTTTTTAGCCACTGTAATACCAGATAAAACCAATCTCTTTAGCTGTGGATGTACTGCATACTCAAAAACATCATTCAGCAGTAATACAGAGGGGTGTACAGGTATATTCAGAATTAAGAGATTTGATAATTGCTGGGTCACTTCTTTCCAGAATATCTTAACTGGTGGGCAGTCCCAGTACATGTGCATAAATGTCCCCTCGTCCCCATTTGTACATAAGGAGCATTTGGAGTCTTGTTTAAGACCCATTCTGTTCAGTCTTATAGGAGTCAATTATGTCCTATGAATATAGTTAAGATTGATTTGTTGATGGTCCGGGTTCCTTGATGCAAGTCGAACATTTGCCCAGGCTTCTTGCCAATCAAAATCTATTTCCAGGTCTGGTATATCCTTCCTCCAAATAGAGTCTAGGTGGAGGGTTTCATACGAGGCCGTTAGTAATTGATGATAAAAATCTGATACAAAACCTCTCGATGTCTCTCTTTCATAGAACATTTTGTGGTATCTGTGGTGTGCAATTGGTATCCTTAATGGAACACCTTGAGACTTCAAACATAACAATAATTGTGTGTAAAAAAAATATGTGGAACCGGTGAGATACATTTTTTTTTCTATTTCATCATAACTACAAATACCCTGTTTGTTGAAAACATCTCCTAATGTATGTATGTCTTGCTTTTCCCATCTAGGGAATCTTATAGGTCATTTTCCAATCAGGAGTGCATTGTTATTGAATAAGGGAGTATGATTATGCCATTTATGTGGGTTCGAATATTTTTTTTGTGTTTCACGCCATATCCGGATCGCATGTGTAATTATGGGGCCAAATTTCAGTTCGCATTGCTTAATTGATATTTTGGTGTATACTATGTCCTGCAGTCTCTGTGGTGCTACTATATTTACTTCTAAATTTCTCCAGGATACTGATGCTTGGGGTTCAAACCAGGTTGTCAGTGGGTACATGGGTATCTTTGTGGTGTAGTGTATCTTGTAGACCAGGCCTATTGCAAGTTGCTGTACTCTGTCGTCTAAAAGGCTTTGCCAGTAAATTGTGTTGCTCCCCCTTCAGTCATTGTGCATAAAAAACAAAACAACAGGACTATATACAAATCTAAATACAATTTTTAATCTGCTACTTTACATTGGTAGTTTTTCATCAGTAGCTGGCCCTTTACAGAATATGCCCAACATGTCAAACTCAGATCAGATTTGTTAAAGAATGTGACAATCAACAACATCTCCCCATCAATGATTCTCTACCAGGAGCGTTCATACCGTCGTGCTGAGATGGTTCACTTTGGGCGGGTGATCTGTGTCGCCGCGGTCTGTAAGTGTTGCACATGGTAATTGTTGTCAATTACAGTACTATGTACTAAGTATAGGGATGGCTAGGCGCTACGTCATTATATTCCAAAATGCCACTTCCGTGTCCTGTTGCTTCCAGAAAGGCAGTAAAATGGTGCAGTGCTGTGTCCCGTGTTGCAGCAATAGAAATGATGTCAACAAAACAGTCTCTTACTAGCGCTTTCCTCCGTTACATATCTTTTTACTACCGTTTTTTCCCCTTCTTTTTTCCGGTTGGAGTTATACGAGTTGAGACTTTTAGAAGTCAGCGAAGTAGGATGTCACAGTAAAAAGGGTGAGGGTTCCTGGGCTGTAGCCATTGCTGTTTACATTGGCCGCATTAGACTAAACTTGCTAGAGGACACGGAAGTAATTCGTGACGTCACACTAGCCATCCCTATGAACTGCATGGTCTTGCACAAAGTGCCATGCCGTTGAGCTGCCACTAGGGCCAGTTAGTGAGGTACAGTAGTGACATCATAGACGCGCTTCGCTATTAACCGTTTACACAGTGGACCTGAAGACAGGGTCCAGCACACAACAGCGGGGGCACACGCTTTTAAAACGTTTATCACCGGGACACAGAGCGGCGTACATCTGTTTTTCTCGTTCACCGTTCCTGAAAAGAAACGAGGTACCCACTGAAGCCGGGCCAGAATACATGTTTCAGTGCCCAGTCTGCCCACATAGGCTTCAGATGAGTCCTTCCTCATGCCTTTCCTTTATCGTATTTGAAACCCAAGTGTTGTGCTCTCTCGCCAGATGACGGGAGTCCTTTTTTCATATGCCTTGAGTTTGTGTCTATTTCATGTGTGTGTGTGTGTGTGTGTGTGTGTGTGTGTGTGTGTGTGTGTGTGTGTGTGTGTGTGTGTGTGTGTGTGTGTGTGTGTGTGTGTGTGTGTGTGTGTGTGTGTGTGTGTGTGTGTGTGTGTGATTGATTGATTGATTGAAAACTTTATTAACAGATTGCAGAATGGGTACAGTACAGTACAGCTCAATACATACAATTGTTAAGGGGATGCAGACCAGAGAAAGACTTTCGTCTTGTTTACATCAGGGTCCCCCATTTTCAATTCATCGTAACATATGTGACATACATGACATACCGATAGACAGTACTGCTACATCTATACATTTATGACATACCAGATTTGCAATTACAGTACTGTTTGTGATACAAAAAGAGTCCAGAAAGAAAAGAGTATATACATTAGACGTAGAAACTGTACATTGGATTGGGTAGGTGGGGGTGGGGGGGGACTGTACATTGGAGGTGGATGGGTGGGTGGGGGGGGGGTTGGGTAGGAGTGGGGGGGGGGGGGTTGGGTAGGAGGGGTGGGTGGGGGACACTGTACACCTGTACAAACAAACACTGTACATTGGATTATTGACAAGACCATACTTGGTAATTTACTGTACATTGGAGGGGGTTGTGTTCGGACATTTACAGGGGCCAGTTGTGTGTGTGTGTGTGTGTGTGTGTGTGTGTGTGTGTGTGTGTGTGTGTGTGTGTGTGCGTGCGTGCGTGCGTGCGTGCGTGCGTGCGTGCGTGCGTGCATGCGTGTGTATTAGGCCTGTCCCCCGACTAAGGATTTGTATAGTCGACTTTGATTGGCCAAAATTTGGCAATAGTCGACTAGTAGTCTGAAGGAGTCGACTGAAGGCCTCTTGTCCTCTGCGGAAGAATGCAATTGGTCCACTGATGGATACATCTTGATATTTGTCTAGTGTGTTCATTAGACTCTTTCAGTGCCTCTGTGCCTGTTTTCTTAGGCAGTTAGCCTTGCTGGTATGCGCGCCATTACCGTTAGCCACACTTCTAGACCGCACCCGCGGTCTGCATTTTGCATTCGACTAAGAGGTCGGCAGTCGACTACGGCTCCTTTCGATCAACTGTTCGGCTAGTCGAGGTCCGCCCTAGTGAACATAGCGAGTGCATGCGTACGTGTGGGATGCCGGCACCCCGGTTGGTGTGGGTGTGGGAGGGAGGACTGAGAGGAGGATCCTTTTCTGGAGCTGCTGAAAGACTGGAATGTTAATTGGTGTGTGGCCCATGAGATTAGGCCCAGAGGGAGGGCGGCTTCCGACACAGACAAGGTTGCTCATAATAAACCCAAGATCACGATGACCCAGCGCTTCCACGTCCCCACCACGCAGCAGATCCTCTTTTCTACTGGAAGTAGGACCCTGGCCCTTTTCTCCAACTACAGCCCCCGAACTGAGCCTCTTGCCTGATAAGATGCCCCCCATCGCCCGCTCTCTAACGGGCCTTAGGGATCATGGTTGTGCTCTACAATGCTCAGAACCTGACTAATATCAAATGTATCTGTAAGGCCCGACAACACACGTTAATGTCCCCATGGGCCGGACACGTCTTCTTTAACACTTTGATTACCGCCGTTGAATGCCAGCACCCACTTCAATGATAGCGTTGTGAACACATAATCTCTGTCTTAAATTATGGCTATGTGTCTAATCTGGCCGTCGTTTATCAATGACTTGTTTGCAGTCAACATTGTCGAGACGGATTGTTTTTTAATCGGTTCATTTCCGTTTTATAGCATTTTTATAGCTCTGATTATCCCAAGACTGGTAAAAATAGATTCCTTACCTCAGATCAGATGTTATCCAAAAAGATTATTCCAATTCCTGATCGCCATTCCAAATATCGATCGTGTTTATTGATTCAGCGTTGGGTACTGTAAATATATATTCCACACGTTTTCCGGGCCGGCGATCAATTTGGGTCTCTTCAGATGCCTCGTTCCCCCCCCCCCCCCCCCCCCCCCCATCAGTCTAAACGAATGGGGTGCAGTTACACATGGAGAGACGATAGGGGGCGGTATTTTCCCTATTGAGCTCAGAGAGAGTCTGCAACACTGGCGTGAGGCTCGATTGATGAAATATGAATTCAAATCGCTAATAAAAAAAGATACGACAAACAAACGCTATATAGCTTTGGTGGCACTCAACTGGCGGCATGAACTAACGACAAAACGCGTCCCTGGCACTCAAAGTGTTAAACAAGTCAAGAAGAAACATCACAATAAATCAACAAAACAAAAACACCATGAAGTCCAAATTATTTTTTTATAAATGAATGAATGTAACATTCCCAGACGAAGGTAAGGAAAAACTCACTAAAACCTAGGAATAGGAAAAAATGCACCAAATGCAATGTGGAGGAGAGTAATACCATTACTTTTATTCTGTATGACTCCCTCGTGGTACAGTGGAATAATGCACCTGTTATAGAAAATATGATATGTTCATCCTATTACAATTATTTGTAATAAACCAGCTTACTGCCAGTAATACTGGGCATACATTCTCTAGCATACAGACATAATGTTTTGTCTGTCTCTCATAACAAAATGTCTTCATTCTCTTACTGTATAAAATGAGCTCAGGGTTATACCTATGACTCTGGGTTGCACTTCGCATAGCCAGAGTAATTTTTCAAGTACCTCTCTGACATAGCTAGAGAAATAGCCAGACACAGTCTCATGACTCCACATTGTTCTCTTAGAAATGCCTGACATGACCAAACATCTTTCTTTCCTATGTAACCTTGTGTCTTAGAATATAAAGCCCAGAGTTATTAAACACTCTGGGCTCACTTTGCAGATTGTCTTCCGCTCTCTGTATCGAACTGAGATTCTGTGTCCACAGAAATACATTTATAAAAAATGTTATACAATTTGACTCATCTGAATTTCTACAGTTCACTGTCTTGGCTCATTTAAGATATTCCACAACCCCCCCCCCCCCCCCCCCCCCCAGAGGCCCCACAACACCATATTATCAGGATACTGAGTCACAATGCTATATATTGCAATGTATTACCTTTTTTCAACTGCTAATTATGTCCCCAATGGAAGATTCAACACATGCAATTAATAAAATAAATATATTCATCATCTGTGTTATCTAATAAGATAACGTTTTCAGTCTTTTCACCTCACTCCAAACATTCTATTGCAGCAAAATGGGATTCTTTATTTAATTTTTTATATATATGGGTGGTATGTATAGACTACTGGCTACCCTATCTCTGCTGACCTTGTACTGTGTGTATCAGTATATGTGCCACAAAACTCACCTGACGTGTCTCTGCAATGACATCTGAAGTTCCTGTCTACTGTATTATTGGATTTGATCTTTTGACGGTTTTTTACATGTTATAGAGCTAATTGGTTTCAACGGAAGACTCCAGATGTAACTGTTATTGAAGTTATGCAAATGACTGAGGAGCTTTTTTCAGCTACAAACCCAACCGTGTCCAACCTGGGAAAGGAATCCAAACCTGAGCATGACACCAAAATGGCCACCGTGTGAATATGGGCAAGGAGGAACTTTTGGAAGGGGATGGAAAGGGGGGACCAAGGAGGCAAAGGGGGGGTCAAAGGAACGTTCAACACTGGCATCCCACTCGAGGCTCATCCTCCCAGATGCACGGTGTGTGTGTGTGTGTGTGTGTGTGTGTGTGTGTGTGTGTGTGTGTGTGTGTGTGTGTGTGTGTGTGTGTGTGTGTGTGTGTGTGTGTGTGTGTGTGTGTGTGTGTGTGTGTGTGTGTGTGTGTGTGTGTGTGTGTGTGTGTGTGTGTGTGTGTGTGTGTGTGTGTGTGTATATTAGGAGTGGTTTACTTATTATTTGCTCCTTCCTCTCTAACACACACTGTACACACCACACAAACATAGACACATGCGCACACAAAAACCTTCTGTATTGTTGCAGTGAAGGGGTTAACCATTTGGTAGTGTGGTAGTGAAAGGGATAAACAACAGAAGCACCAAGGCTTTGAAACGTGCCAGGGCTCCAGTGTCAATAAGCTCTCCCACACTAGATTTGTTGTGCTTCAGGAGTCATTTTGCAGCTGCCTCACTCCGACTGCTTGTATCGATTTCTGTGACGGTGGGCCAGGGATTGTAAACAGCGTAGCCTAAAGAGAGGCGGGAGGATGTTAGATGTGTCTGTGATTTGGCGGGCGCCTAAATTGGCACCAATAGTAACAAGTGAAACAGAGAATCAATCAGAATAGGACAGAGCCCCACTGGACAGTAATGTCATATGGTTGACTATTGTTTGACTATACTTTTTGCCTGACACACACACACACACACACACACACACACACACACACACACACACACACACACACACACACACACACACACACACACACACACACACACACACACACACACACACACACACACACACACACACACACACACACACACATGGTAAATGGTAAATGGCTGCTTTTTTATATACAGTAGCGCTTTTATCCAAAGCGCTTTACAATTTGTTCCTCACATTTTACCCATTCACTCACACATTCACACACCGACGGCGGAGGCGACCATGCAAGGAGCCAACCTGCTCATCGGGAGCAATTAGGGGTTAACTTAAGTGTCTTGCTCAAGGACACATCGACATGCTGCCCGGGAGGAGCGGGAATCTAACCGGAAACGTTCAGCTTGCCAGACGACTGCTCTACCTCCCGACTCTCCCGAGCCACTGTCGCCCCAGTTAGGCATGCGTTGGTGATTTCAACTCTGGTTGCACGCGTTTTATTGACGCACATGCATAAATGTTCCCTCCTGTGCGCACAGGATGTAACCTTTAATATATAAAGAAATTATATTGTCAACAGATATGGTGGGAAAACAAACAATGTTTTAAATGTAATTGTAATTACATTGTTAATTTAGTTTGTATTTACTTTTCTAGTTTAAGTTAATTCAATTAAATAAATAGTTTTACACACAAACACAAAAGCAAACTTAAAATAATCAGACAACTTGTGTTTACTTGAAAATGATTGGTGATCATGATTTGATTCATGGCGCTGAATCCCCCTTTCACATTCTGCAGTGCTGCATGGAATGACTTTTGTGCATAAGTATTTGACTGTAGTGTAGTGGTTGGATAGGATAGGATGGAATAGACACAGAGCTCCCTGCCCCCTCCCCCTCAGGTTTGGTGTGAACGATGGGCTGAGCACCGTTCACACCAAACCTGTGAATGTGAATACCATGAAATGGGTGGCATTCCATGCGCTATTATTATGCTTATGCGAGGTAGCCAGCCAGGTACACGCGACGAGTCGAGTGCAGCGCGTTCTTGAGCGCACGCGCATGTGCGCGCACATCCATGCTCTGGCCCCAGTACAGTATACAGTATACAGTATATTTTGTTTTGCTCATAGTATAAGTAACAGAAGAGGGACCTAAACTCTACACCCTGAGCTTAGGGCTGATCTCGTTTGATTGCCAACGGATGCCAATGTCTCCCTTCGCTGACTCCCAGTATGAGCCCACAGCGGGGCCTCCGGCTCCGAGGGAGACCACCCATCGAGGAGGGAGGAGGGGTCTGTGACTCACGTCCCTTGATCCCTATCGTCCCATTCAAGTGGCCGGCCGTGAGGACCATAGAGGCGGTCCGCCTGCCCGTTCAGCCAGACCCCCACCCTCCACCCGGGGGCCTCATGACTGTGACATTAACCCTTTCACTGTCACATTACCAAATGGTTAACCCTTTCACTGTGACAATACAGAAGGTTAACCCTTTCACTGCCACACAACACATAGCCCTTTCACTACCACACTACAGAAGGTTAACCCGTTCACTACCAGACTACAGAAGGTCTGTAGTGTGGTAGTGAACGGGTTAACTAAACTCATGTTACTGCTGGACTCTCTCGTCCCAATGTTGGATCCCCAGGAATAATAATAATAATAGCTTAATTTTATATAGCGCCTTTCAAAAGACCCCAGGTCGCTTTACATAGGGGGAGAAAATAACAAAAGTAACAAACACAGTGGACAGACACAACATACAAAGTGAGAAATTAGGGGTTAAAGGCCAAGTTGAAGAGGTGGGTTTTGAGCAGTTTTTTTTTAAAGAGTCCAGAGTTGGGGCGTAAGAATAAGACCTCCCTCTTAGCACTGCATGTAATTATCTTCACAAAATGACAGTGTTAGTGATATTATGGACCCACCCTGTCCGTCGCCTGAGGGACTGGTCGTTGTTGTGAGTGAGATAACTGAAGGAAAAAAACAGAAGAAAAAAAAACAATAAGCAAAACTAGTCTTGGTCAAAAAGTGTCATTGATGATTCGCGGTGTTTCTGTGGATATACCCTGCTGTCAGCCACCAACAGTGTCAGTCTAGCGTTAGTGGACCTGTTGCGTACACTATAGCAGCGTCCGCCTGTAGGTCTTGGGTGTTCCGAATATGTAACGGCGGCATCCGAAGACGAAAAAGGAACACGTCGTGGGTCAGCTAGAAGCTGATGATGATAGAGGCCCCTGGATGAAGCCCAGACGAGGGCCCCATCAGGCAGCTAGAAGCTGATGATGATAGAGGCCCCTGGATGAAGCCCAGACGAGGGCCCCATCAGGCAGCTAGAAGCTGATGATGATAGAGGCCCCTGGATGAAGCCCAGACGAGGGCCCCATCAGGCAGCTAGAAGCTGATGATGATAGAGGCCCCTGGATGAAGCCCAGACGAGGGCCCCATCAGGCAGCTAGAAGCTGATGATGATAGAGGCCCCTGGATGAAGCCCAGACGAGGGCCCCATCGG
>NC_140166.1:40224853-40279219 GCF_963971535.1 Notolepis coatsorum | reverse complement strand
CACCACTGACAAGAATCAGAGAAGGTGTCTTACTCTCTCATCAACCTGCCCCCACCCTGACAAGAATCAGAGAAGGTGTCTTACTCTCTCATCAACCCTGCCCCCCACCCTGACAAGAATCAGAGAAGGTGTCTTACTCTCTCATCAACCCTGCCCCCCCCCCCCCCACCCTGACAAGAATCAGAGAAGGTGTCTTACTCTCTCATCAACCCTGCCCCCCACCCTGACAAGAATCAGAGAAGGTGTCTTACTCTCTCATCAACCCTGCCCCCCCCCCCCCCACCCTGACAAGAATCAGAGAAGGTGTCTTACTGTGAGGTTTCTGTCCTTGCCTTCTCACTCGTTCTGTCCCTTTAACCACCCTCGCTTTGTTTTCATTCATTTTTTCTGTCAAGTATTTCAATTCCCTCGTTCACACGTTTCTCCCCGCTGACGTCATCTGAGACGTCGCTGATTGGTTCCCTCACTTCCCCACGCTTTTCAATCACATTCCCCAGCTGTCACTGCCTTTCAATCAATCGATCCCTCATTATTTATACCCCGTTTTCCCCCACCCTAAGTGGTTGGTTCGACTTGATTTGTCGCTGGATGTTTTTCCCCGTTGCTTCTGTTTCACTGTGCTAATCTCCAGGAGATTCCTAGAAGCCTTCGCTTGGATACCTGCTCCGTGGCGCGCGCTCGCCTCCACTTTGTTCCTGTTCCTTTTACGCAGCTCGTCTGGGTGAGTTTTTCTAGATTGACTGTCTTGACCTATTTCCGATTTTCGTGTGTAACCTTTACACTGAAGTCTACCACCTTTTTGTCAGACAGTCACTCACCCAGCCTTTATCGTTTTGCCCTATCCTTTATGGAATAATATTTTGGGACCTTCCACCTCCCACTGTGTATTTACACGAAGATATTATTTCACATTTGGACTGTGTTTGGATTTTTGCTCACTGTGTATTTACACGAAGATATTGTTTCACATTTGGACTGTGTTTGGATTTTTGCTCACTGTGTGTTTACACGAAGATAGTATTTCACATTTGGACGGTGTATGGATTTTTGCTCACTGTGTGATTACATGAAGATATTTCACTTGGGCTGTTTTTGGAATATTGCTCATCACTGTGTTGTTTAACACGAAGAATATAACACCCTGTCCTCCAGCTCGTTTCAAGTCTGCTCTGTCACTGACCCGTTCCCTCTCTCCCTCTCTCGGTCTTGCACAACATCTGAGAGGTCCGCCGTGAGAGTCTGCAGAGCGGTACAGAGGTCTGCTCCTGCTTCCCAAGACTACCCTTCCGGGAGAAGCTGCAGAGCAGCAGAACTTTGCCCCTTGTTCATTGTACCTGTTTCTTGTTGACCTGCTTTCCCTGTTTCACTTATTCTAGTCACCAAATAAACAAGCCCTTGTATTTGGCAACTCTGAATCCAACTCTCTTGTGTCGTTGCGTTTGGGGTCGGTGTCAAACCATAACATTACGAACCAACCATGACGACCCCAGCCGACACAGAGGGGGTCAGAACCGCACTTGCATTTCAAGTCGAGTTGACCAGGGATCACGGTCTCCAACTAGAGCGGGCTGCGGCTGCGGTGCAGAACCTCAGGGACCAGGTCCTGCCTATGCAGGGTTCAATGGCCGCTATGGCGGGACAACAGTCCGAGATTCTCGCCCAGCTTAACTCGCTGGGCGACGCCGTTAATACTTTTCATCTCTCACACCCTCCAGGAACATTCCCCGCAGCCCCAGCAGATCTCGCACCTCGGGAACCCCTTCTCTCCGTCCCACGGCTGTTTGACGGTAATCCCGAGGAGTGTGCCACATTCATCATGCAATGTGAGTTGGTTTTCCGTCATCAGCCAAGCCGTTTTTCAGCTCATGGGTCCCGAGTGGCTTATATAACCAACCTACTTTCAGGCCATGCTGCCCAGTGGGTCACATCCTCCTGGGCAATGGAAGCAGATTTTTTGTTCTCCTACCCAGACTTCGTGGCGGAGCTCCGCAGAGTGTTCCACCATCCAGCCCGAGGCCTGGACCCTGGAGCCCGGTTGGGGACCTTCCGGCAAGGGAGCAGCAGGGTGACGGACTATGTCATGGAGTTCCGACTGGCGGCGGTGGAGAGCGGATGGAACGAACCTGCTCTTCGCCTAACCTTCATAAGGGGGCTCAGTGACGCAGTCCGGGACCAGCTCGCTACCAGGGAGGTGCCCGACTCCCTCGAGGAGCTGTTTAGCCTTGTCATCCGTATTGACGGACGCCTCCTGGAGAGAAGGCGCGAGAGGGCCCGACTGTCACCTCCTGAAGCACCCCGGACTCCTGGACGCCCCGTCCCCAACACTACTGTGGGTAACAGGCTTCCCCGTCCGGTGCGCGAGGAGGAACCCATGCAGCTGGGACGCTCTCATCTGAGCCAGGCGGAGCGTCAGGCAAGGCTCAGGTCCGGTCTCTGCCTCTACTGCGGAGGTGCGGGACACCGTTTCGCCGACTGCCCTACCCGGCCAAAAGATCGGGCTCACCAAGACCCCGGGAGATCCTGGTGAGCCGTTTTTCCCATTCCCAGCGCCGCGCACCACCTGACCATCTGTTGAGCGTCACCCTGGCCTGGGGGGACCAACGTGCCACGGTGGAGGCCCTCATCGACTCTGGGGCAGACGAGAACTTCCTCGACTTCGAGTTTGCCACCCAAGCCAACATACCTCTTGAGGCCCTTGTGAGGCCCTTGGAGATCTTTTCGTTGGACCAACACCGCCTGGCCGACATCTCTCAACGGACCGGCCCAGTCTTGCTGACCATTGCTGGGAACCACGTAGAGAGGATCCAGTTCCTCATTACCCAATCCCCCCTTGTCCCGGTGGTCCTGGGTAGGCCCTGGCTCGCGCTGCACGAGCCCCACATCGCCTGGGCCTCCGGTACCATCAGGGGCTGGAGCTCCTCCTGTCACGCCCGCTGTCTACAGGCGGCGTCTTGTCCCCCGCCCCGGAGACCGGCTGGTGAGTTGCCCCCGGATCCCTCGTCCGTTCCTCCCGAGTACCACGACCTCATGGAGGTATTCAGTAAGACCAGGGCTCAGTCCCTTCCACCTCACCGCCCCTATGACTGCGCCATCAACCTCCGCCAAGGGGCTCCCCTTCCCGGCAGCCGCCTCTACAGTCTGACTGCCCCGGAGAAGAAGGCGATGGATCTCTACATCTCTGAGTCATTGGAAGCAGGACTCATTCGGCCTTCCTCCTCCCCGGTGGCGGCCGGGTTCTTCTTTGTTGGAAAGAAGGATGGGGACCTGCGACCCTGCATCGACTATCGTCAGCTCAACGAGATCACCATCAAGAACAAATACCCCCTACCTCTCATGAGCTCCACCTTCGAGCCACTGACCCAGGCCTCGTTCTTCACCAAGCTGGATCTCCGAAGTGCCTATCATCTTGTCCGTATCCGTGAGGGCGATGAATGGAAGACCGCCTTCAAGACCCCCAGGGGCCACTATGAGTACCTTGTGATGCCGTTCGGTCTCACCAACGCCCCGGCGGTATTCCAGGCACTCATGAACGATGTCCTCCGTGACATGCTGGAGGTGTTCGTGGTGGTGTACCTGGACGACATTCTTATCTTTTCCAGGACCCTCGAGGAACACATCCTGCATGTCCGCCGGGTGCTAGAGCGCCTCCTCCACAATCGGCTCTTCGTCAAGGCGGAGAAGTGCCGTTTCCACTCCAACTCCGTCGACTACCTGGGCTTCATCGTGGAGAAGGGCTTGACCCGAGCGGATCCTCGCAAGATCCAGGCTGTGGAGGATTGGCCGGAACCCACCACTCGGAAGGAGCTACAGAGTTTCCTCGGGTTCGCAAACTTCTACCGAAGGTTCATCCGGAACTACAGCCAAGTGGCGGAGCCTCTTACCAAGCTGACCTCCCCCGCTCTGCCGTTCGACTGGTCCCCAGCGGCATGCGCTGCGTTCCGCTCCCTCAAGAGAAGGTTCACTTCCGCTCCTATCCTGCTCCACCCTGACCCCAAGAGACAGTTCATCGTGGAGGTGGACGCCTCGGATTCTGGCCTGGGCGCTGTCCTATCCCAGCGTTCTCCTTCCGACCAGAAGGTACATCCTTGCGCCTTCTACTCGCGTCGCTTCCTCCCCGCCGAGAGGAACTACGACACCGGTAATCGGGAGCTACTGGCGGTCGTGGCGGCTCTGGAGGAGTGGCGTCATTGGCTAGAGGGTGCCGAGGAGCCTTTTACCATCTGGACGGACCACAAGAACCTAACGTTCATCCGCGCTTCCAGGCGCCTCAACGGTCGGCAGGCGAGATGGGCCAGTTTCCTCAGTCGGTTCGACTTCTCGCTGACCTTCCGCCCCGGTTCCCGCAACACGAAGGCCGACTCCCTGTCCCGGATGCACTCCAAGGGGGCTCCACCCTCTGAGGACCCATCTCCCATCATCCCGGAGGCCCGAGTGGTTGGAGCCATCACCTTGGGCATCGAGGGTGTGGTGAGGCGTGCCCTACGCTTCCAACGTGCTCCAAGCAACGTCCCTAGGAGCCGTCTCTTCGTCCCTGACTCTGTCCGGTCCCAGGTACTGCTGTGGGGCCATACCAGTCGGTTCGCCTGCCACCCAGGCGTCCATCGCACGTTCTCCTTCCTGGCTCGTCGTTTCTGGTGGCCCACCATGCGAAACGACGTCAAGGAGTTCGTATTGGCCTGCGCGGTCTGTGCCCGCAGCAAGGCCTCTCACCAGGCACCCTCCGGGCTCTTGCAGCCACTTCCCGTTCCAAGCCGTCCGTGGTCACATGTGGCGCTCGACTTCGTCACTGGACTACCCTCCTCCCAGGGGAACACCTGCCTTCTGACCGTGGTGGATCGATTCAGCAAGGGGGTCCACCTCGTGGCCCTCTCCAAGCTTCCCTCAGCAGCCGAGACGGCGGACCTCCTGACGCACCACGTGTTCCGCCTTCACGGTTTCCCCCAGGACATCGTCTCTGACCGGGGGCCCCAGTTCACCTCCCAGGTTTGGCGGGCTTTCTGCAAGGGATTGGGGGCAACGGTCAGTCTCTCCTCCGGCTACCATCCCCAGACAAACGGGCAGACGGAGAGGATGAACCAGAGCGTGGAGTCTGCTCTTCGGTGTGTGGCAGCCGAGAGGCCGGCATCCTGGAGTCGTTTCCTTCCCTGGGTTGAATACTCGATCAACTCAATGGTCAGTTCCGCCACCGGCCTCTCCCCCTTTGAGGCCTCCCTAGGCTACCAGCCCCCTCTTTTTCCCGCACTGGAGACGGAAGTGGCAGTTCCCTCCGTGCAGGTCCACCTCGACCGCTGCCGTCGCGTTTGGGAGATCACCAGGACCGCGCTGCTCCGGACATCTGAGCGCGCCTGTCGTGGTGCCGACCGGCGCCGGGTTCCCGCGCCGACTTACCGCCCTGGGCAGAGGGTGTGGCTCTCCGCGAAGGACCTCCCGCTACGGTCCTCGGCCAAGAAGCTCAACCCTCGCTTCGTCGGTCCTTTCGAGGTCCTGAAGGTACTCAGTCCGGCGGCCCTGCGCCTGAAGCTTCCTGCATCCATGCACATCCACCCCGTGTTCCATGTCTCCCGGGTTAAGCCCGTCTCCCTCAGTCCCCTTATGCCTCCGGCTCCTGATCCACCGCCTCCTGTGCTAGTGGATGGTCACCCCCAGTGGCAGGTCCGCCGGTTGATGGGCGTTCGTCGGCGGGGCCGGGGATTCCAATACCTGGTGGACTGGGAGGGTTACGGCCCTGAGGAGCGTAGCTGGGTCTCCCGGCAGCTCATCGTGGATCCCGGCTTGATCACCGACTTCCATCGGGCCCATCCTGACGAGCCGGGTCGGCCTGGTCGCCGGGCGGCTCCCGTTGAGGGGGGGGTACTGTGAGGTTTCTGTCCTTGCCTTCTCACTCGTTCTGTCCCTTTAACCACCCTCGCTTTGTTTTCATTCATTTTTTCTGTCAAGTATTTCAATTCCCTCGTTCACACGTTTCTCCCCGCTGACGTCATCTGAGACGTCGCTGATTGGTTCCCTCACTTCCCCACGCTTTTCAATCACATTCCCCAGCTGTCACTGCCTTTCAATCAATCGATCCCTCATTATTTATACCCCGTTTTCCCCACCCTAAGTGGTTGGTTCGACTTGATTTGTCGCTGGATGTTTTTCCCCGTTGCTTCTGTTTCACTGTGCTAATCTCCAGGAGATTCCTAGAAGCCTTCGCTTGGATACCTGCTCCGTGGCGCGCGCTCGCCTCCACTTTGTTCCTGTTCCTTTTACGCAGCTCGTCTGGGTGAGTTTTTCTAGATTGACTGTCTTGACCTATTTCCGATTTTCGTGTGTAACCTTTACACTGAAGTCTACCACCTTTTTGTCAGACAGTCACTCACCCAGCCTTTATCGTTTTGCCCTATCCTTTATGGAATAATATTTTGGGACCTTCCACCTCCCACTGTGTATTTACACGAAGATATTATTTCACATTTGGACTGTGTTTGGATTTTTGCTCACTGTGTATTTACACGAAGATATTGTTTCACATTTGGACTGTGTTTGGATTTTTGCTCACTGTGTGTTTACACGAAGATAGTATTTCACATTTGGACGGTGTATGGATTTTTGCTCACTGTGTGATTACATGAAGATATTTCACTTGGGCTGTTTTTGGAATATTGCTCATCACTGTGTTGTTTAACACGAAGAATATAACACCCTGTCCTCCAGCTCGTTTCAAGTCTGCTCTGTCACTGACCCGTTCCCTCTCTCCCTCTCTCGGTCTTGCACAACATCTGAGAGGTCCGCCGTGAGAGTCTGCAGAGCGGTACAGAGGTCTGCTCCTGCTTCCCAAGACTACCCTTCCGGGAGAAGCTGCAGAGCAGCAGAACTTTGCCCCTTGTTCATTGTACCTGTTTCTTGTTGACCTGCTTTCCCTGTTTCACTTATTCTAGTCACCAAATAAACAAGCCCTTGTATTTGGCAACTCTGAATCCAACTCTCTTGTGTCGTTGCGTTTGGGGTCCGTGTCAAACCATAACACTTACTCTCTCATCAACCCTGCCCCCCACCCCGCAGATCCTGAAAAAAATGCCTATGCAATATAAATGAGAATCCCTTTACCTCCTTGACAACTTTCTCTCCCTCTCTCCCTCCCTCCCCTCCCCCTCTACGCTCTCAGAAAGCCCATCGTCCTCCATTTCGGTCACATTATTGCTCGTGGAGGAGGCTACAAGGTGAAGGAGTCCACACACTAAAAGTGGAGATAACAGAGAGGTTGGCGGGTGACATGAATACTTTATAACGGCCACCTCAGCCTTGAATCAGAGTGAGGATACACTCACAGCCGGGGGAAAGCTGGGAATTGTGTATTAAATCAGTTGTAGTGGATTCATCTGCCACTGTCGTAACACTGATTTCATACCAGCCTCGCTGCTTTCACCCGTCGCTTGGCGTAATGCAGTGCATCCTCTCCGCTTCTGCTCTAGGGTTCTATTTCACCAGCCTTTCAGATATTACCAAGGCAACTGCACGGCACGCTGTAATCTTGTGCCAGCTATCAGAAAATAATGTAAAAATGGATTCTATTTAAACCCCTGTTTCCTTTTGAACTTCTGATTTGAAAGAAGGAATGTCATTGTCACAACCGCGCGCCTCGCAGATTACTCGGTGAGGAATGGAAATACTCGCGAGGCAAATAATTGAATGTGGGAGACTACCAGACTACCTGGGTCCGCGTCTGGAAATCTCATGATGAGGTTATTCTTTTTGCTTTATTTTCCCTGCCGGAATGAAAGACAGCTGCGGGTTGGCAGTGTAATCGTATATATATATATATATATGACTGGGATAGTGGAGACACGGCCCTTGTGAGGAGTCATTCCCTTGTTGCGCCTCTGTACCCTCCAGGCTCCAGTGAGGCTCCACACCAGTTGAGCTGCTTTTCCAGTTCAGGAAATCATCATCATCAAACCTTTATTTAACCAGAAATAAAAACCCATTGAGACCGAGGTCTCTTTTTCAACGGTGATCTGGCCAAGAAGGCGAGCACAAAATATTTCATTTTTTATTTATTCGTACATGGAATTATTACAGTCCAACAGTACATATTAATATGCTCCACTAAATTCCATGGCTGAGAGGAACGGGTATAGAAGAAAATTCTTATTTGTACCTGCCCCTAATATTATGACGATACATACAACCGGAATTGTAAATAAAAAAGTAAAATTCAGCTTAAAAAAATACAAGCACAATAAAACAATAACAAATTCAACATCAAAGCAGGAGCAGCAGGGCGGCAAGGATTTCCGATATTTTTAGTTTGAAGCGATATACAAGGAGATCGGAGAGGCCAATTTGAGACGTGTCTGGAGGTCCAGGACCAAGGACCAAAATAAAATAGGCTTCTTTTACTTGCCTCAGTCCACACGGGTGGTACTTTAAAGCGCATGATCCAGGTGCTGGATCTGAGATTGAGGGAGTTTTGAATTAGTTCAAGCTTGGAACTGATGTAGGGCGGCTACCATGGAAGTTGACCAAGAACAGCCTTATATTAAAAACATACCAGTGCTGCAACTAGGGTTGGGCACCGAAAACCGGTTCTAATAGAAAAAAATATATATTAAATTCTCCTGCGAAATAAGCTGTGACCTGTTTTGACCTGCACCTCAAAGAATCGGAATCGAGAATCGTTTAGAACAGGAATCGATATGGAGAATCGGAATCAGAACCGGAATCGTTCAAATCCAAACGATGCCCAATCCTAGCTGCAACCTGCGTGTAGCCAGTGAAGTCAAACCAATTAGTGAATAAAGTGTAGTGATGCGTCCTATATTAGTAATATAGTAATATATATTAGTAAATAATAGTGCCTCCTGCCCGCCATTCTACCCTCTCTCTCTATTTCTCTCTCTCTCCTCTCTCTCTCTCTTTCTTTATACTGTAAATGTGGTACTGGCCAATTACATTGGGCTGAGTTGTTTTTCGTTTTTGGCACTATGGGTGAAACGTAATCGCTTGGAGCCTTCTGAACCGTCGTTCTGCCACTCTCGAAAGAGGCTTCAATGGTGATTAGTAATTGCTTTTGCGCTCCACGGATTCTGAAGTTGGTTAAATGTAGAGGCTGAGGGCGGGTCGGAGAGTGGAGTGCGTGCGTGCGTGCGTGCGTGCGTGCGCCGCGTCTCTCTTTCCACACATTGTACTTTGAGATATAATTATCCTGTCCTTCTTCGGGGACCGAAGTTAATTAACATGGCTGGCTGATCAAACGATGACAAGGAGATTGTCATTGTCTTGGTGAAGAAAGGCCTCTCCAGTGACCTTCAGTGTAAAGACCCCACACCACACGTCCACTGTGTCGGGCCTCACTTCCCGCCAATTGACGGCTTGTTGTCTTTTCCACTAATTAACTGCAATTAGACTTAAGATTGTTAACAATCACTCTGTGGTTCTCCCCCCGGTGTCCTATTGCTGACACTATGTCCCTCTTAATTATGCGGAGTAAACACAGAGTTTATTGTTGTGTAATGACAGTGTGGAGTCCATAGCTAACAACAACAACAACAACAACAACAACAACAACAACAACAATAACAACAACACTCGGTCTCGGTCACCTTTGGTTCTCACACAGATCATCAATCAACAGAGCGTTTTCACTTTGCAGAGGACCGTACGTCTCACGCTTGAAAATAGGCACCAAATCTCTCTAGGATGACAGCTCTGCTCACGCGGGCTGTGAACTAACCTCTAACCTGTTAACATGGGCCTCAAAGTGAAAAGCAAGACACACACACACACCTACCTACACACACACACACAGACACACACACACACACACACACACACACACACGCACACACACACACACACGCACACGCACACACACACACACACACACACCTACCTACACACACACAACATGCTAACGTCCAGTCAGCTAGCCACCAGCATGCTAACCTCCAGTCAGCTAGCCACCAACATGCTAACCTCCAGTGAGCTAGCCACCAACATGCTAACCTCCAGTGAGCTAGCCACCAGCATGCTAACCTCCAGTGAGCTAGCCACCAACATGCTAACCTCCAGTGAGCTAGCCACCAGCATGCTAACCTCCAGTGAGCTAGCCACCAGCATGCTAACACACACACACACACCTACCTACACACACACACAACATGCTAACGTCCAGTCAGCTAGCCACCAGCATGCTAACCTCCAGTCAGCTAGCCACCAACATGCTAACCTCCAGTGAGCTAGCCACCAACATGCTAACCTCCAGTGAGCTAGCCACCAGCATGCTAACCTCCAGTCAGCTAGCCACCAACATGCTAACCTCCAGTCAGCTAGCCACCAACATGCTAACCTCCAGTGAGCTAGCCACCAACATGCTAACCTCCAGTCAGCTAGCCACCAACATGCTAACCTCCAGTGAGCTAGCCACCAACATGCTAACCTCCAGTGAGCTAGCCACCAGCATGCTAACCTCCAGTCAGCTAGCCACCAACATGCTAACCTCCAGTGAGCTAGCCACCAACATGCTAACCTCCAGTGAGCTAGCCACCAACATGCTAACCTCCAGTGAGCTAGCCACCAACATGCTAACATCCAGTGAGCTAGCCACCAACATGCTAACCTCCAGTGAGCTAGCCACCAGCATGCTAACCTCCAGTGAGCTAGCCACCAACATGCTAACCTCCAGTGAGCTAGCCACCAACATGCTAACCTCCAGTGAGCTAGCCACCAGCATGCTAACCTCCAGTGAGCTAGCCACCAGCATGCTAACCTCCAGTGAGCTAGCCACCAACATGCTAACCTCCAGTGAGCTAGCCACCAACATGCTAACCTCCAGTGAGCTAGTGTAGTAACTTCCTAGCTTAATCTTCGTACTCTGCGCTGTGTTTAAACCTTATAAAGCTCTTTGAAGTACTACTTAGCTACAAATGCAGATAACCATGTATGTGATGGTTTTCTGCTCGTACACCTTCAGAGAACACGGCGCGGCGGTTGAAGAAATCGAGTTCTGAGCAGTTTGAAAAGGAATCCGTATTTAATAAGAAGGATTTCAATCAATACAAATCAAAGATTTGAAAGAACAATTGCAATAAAACCTGATGGAAGACCTCACTATGCCGAGGTTCATCAGACTTTAGGCTAAATATTCAATATCTATGGGCTTGTCTCGTCTCGGCTTCTTCAGATCGTAGGTTTTCGCGGCCGTCTCTTCTGCTGCGTGTTTTCCTCAGTCTGTTGGAGAGAGAAAGGGTGTGTGTTCTTTGTCGCTTCCTGGGTCTCTGTTCGGGTCTGTTGTTCTTGTCTACTAGCACGGAGTCCTGCTAATATCAAATTTAGGCTCCGCCTCTAATGTTACGGCAAGCGGGCGTTTTTCCAACCTCTCCTCGAGTGTTCCTATTGGAGGACACGTACTCTCAACTCTCATTGGCTAACTCCTTAACGTGACGTTTTACATCGAATTGCGTCACAATGTGGATTCTAGGTCCAAACTCTTTGATCAACTGCCCCTTTGTATAGAAGAGACCGTCTGGCGTCTCTCAAAGCAGTCCCTTTGTATTGGACCATTTGCCTCGAACACTTAGGGTGAAAAATCACTCAGTTTATTACTCCCAGGAAGTCCCAACGAGACTATCTCTTCGTTTGATCAACAGTTGCCTGTCTCAATCACCCTGGTTCAGAGCCTTGAGTCCACGCAGCTGTTTCAAACCAAAGATAGTCTTGTTGGTTTTGTTGAATAGAAATAGATAGCGGCAGAGAAGCCAGGAGAATTTGTGAATGCATATTACCTGTCGGTGTTGTGCCATTCTGTGCTTCATGATACAGTATACAGTACACTAAACACAGTTTGGCTGGAATTCTACTACAGTTTCCCCGGTTTGGGGATTGATAATCCCCAAGATACATGTTAGTAATTCCTCAAACAAACTGTTTACAATTACCTTACGCTTTGACCCTTTTAACCTCCTTCCAGTTAAGAGTACCCTCCTCCCGTTCGGATGCACTCCTTCCCCTACTTAGATGCACCTCTCCCCGTAAGGTTTAGGCAGTCCGCTACGACGGTACAACCAGCTCCTTTCTTAGGACTGCCTTGTCCGACGCCGGCCCCTCTCCCCCAACAGAGATGCAGGTCTCCACTTCCGGCGGTAAGGTCTCCTCTCATGAACGGAAGAAGCCCCCTTATTTTACCTTCAGGTGCAGTTTAAGGCTGGGTCCCTTTCCAATCTTAGGAGAGACAATCCAGATTCCTCTGAATTGACACCCCTCATCCCTCTGCTTCCCAGCATTTTCTTTTCAAAAACACTGATCACAGAAGCACAACTCGCCTACTAACCCTGTATCGGCTAGTACGGTTACTGTGGCCTGACTGTACATTGAGCCAGGTGCATTTATGGTCTCTGCCATAACGCTCTCCCAACCGGCTGGCGACCCAGTCGATAGCGACCTCATAGTCCGTCATCAAGTCAGGACCCCAAGCGGCTGACTGTCCGTAGTACCTATCAGCCACTCAGTTTAGAAACCGACGGTCTTGTCCCCACCCCGCTTGCTCTGGGCATGGAAATATTGACCGTTTTCGCCAGCCTTGCCTGTTCACGGCAGGAGCTGTGCCCCCTCCGGTGCACCGCCCTGCTCCTAGGTGTGGACTGTCGCCCACGTACCACCCAGTGCCCACACCAACTTACGTGCGACGTTTCCTGGGCCGACTAGGCGGTGCCACAGTGGTATGTTATTTCATACCTCGTTACGCACGAGGGCCTTCAGTTTCTCCCCGGCACTATAGGTTTGTGTTTAACGTGCGCCCAGACTCTTGCGAGCCCACTGCCGCCTGTTGAAGGCTAGAGGTTCGGGGTGCCTAATCCCCTCCCTAACCTTACTGTTTAACCTAATTCGCTCAGAGCCAAACCTTTCCAGAATCCTTCTGACTCATTTTTCATATCTGTTAGTATCATTTGCTTTCAACACCCACATTACTCCTCCCCCACTGACCGACTATGGACCCATCTTTTATTTACACAGTTCTCTATTCACGCACACCGTTTAACAATTTCCACTCATTTTGCAGGTTATATACAATGTTATCAGTTATATCAATTCCACTTCCGTCTAGGTACGTCCCTTTATACAAAAAGATGATCATACCAATTACCAGGTTTTAGACTATACTTTATGTGTTTTTTATCCAAATGTGTCTGTTTTGTGCAATTCACTCTGAAAGAAAAGACCTTACATTGCATTTACTATCTAAACATTTCTAAAAAACGGAGAGAGCTTAGCTAATGAAAAATCAAAAATCAAAAATTAATATGTACACGCCCTCTCCAAGGCCTATCAGTTACACTATCCCTTCCTTTGCCTATGTATATCGTTTAGGCTTCTTGATGACTCGTTGTGGTCGAGCATCTTGTTCCGGGCTTGTGCTAAGCACTGGTTCCTCTGGCTCTTCTGGTACCTTCTCCATGTCCACAGAGGAGAAGTTATTATGTTCCAATTCATAATCCTCTCCTCTGTCTGGTTCCTGTAAAAAACCTTCATCTTCTACTGGTGGCCAATCGTGGCCCCCTCGGTCTGGCTCGCCATAATCATCCGGGTCTTCCCCATCGTTTGGGGTTAGCGCCGCCTTCACTTCGCCTTCGTGTAATGATTGCGACGCCCCGGTTTTACCGTCAAGGTCTTGTGGTTCAGGTTCCCATTCTTGGTCCGTATTGGTTGCTTTTACACAATGAGTAACGTGAAACCACATAGGCGATCCTTCAACTTGTAAAGCCCTCTCGGTGGCTCGAACGACTTTGTATGGCCCTTCCCGTCTCGCGCCAAACCACTTGCGTCTAAATACTTTGACATAAACGTAGTCGCCTGGTATGATTTGAGGTGTAGTCTGCCTATTCACCTCATCCCCGGTTTCATGCTCCTGTCTACTGGAGACATGAACCAGAATACTTTTGTGTATCTTCGACATGTATTTTACGTACTCACGCATGTCGTTGTCCAGGATGTCCAAACTCGGACCTTTGCCTGTCGCGCGCAAACCTGGTACTACCATGCAGCGACCTAGCATCATTTCGTGCGGTGTCAAACGCAGACCGCGAAGTTCGCACGAACGACAAGCCAACCGTACTAGAGGGAGAGCGTTCAACCAAATCAGTCCTGTGTGTTGACAGATCATTACCAGCTTATTTTTAATTCGTTTTTAACCGTTTTCTTCTTGTTGTACCTTGTGCTAACCACAGCCTCCTCTTTGTTGTGTGCAGGTCTCGGTACTGCTCCAATTTTCCACAGAGGGAAACGATTTTCCCTCTGTCCCTATTTGCATTTTGGATTATTATTTACAAAACACATAATAGCCTGGAAACATTTATTTTCGCAGATACATTCTCTACTGTTCCGCATTTTGACAATACATAATTCTCCAAATCATTTTTCTATGTATTTTACAGCTTCTTACGTTAGCATCCAATCAAATCACCTTTGTCTCATTTCTTATTTGTGCTGTACTGTTTTACTAGATCAAATATCTCAAGCTCAACACAACTATCCACACCCTTAAAAGTGGAATATTCATTATTTCACTATCAATACCTTGTTTCCCGACAGCTCCTCGGTCCGGACAGCCAGCTCTAGACGAGGCCAATCACCAACAAAACCTATGTGCATGGTCAACAAACCACAGTCTCTTTAAACACTCATCACACACACTCCGCCAGCTTTCAACAAGCCGGTGCAGAGCCTCCCATAAGTCAATCATCAAATTCACATGTCTGCACCCTACATGAACACTATCTGGCCAATTTGCGACCAGAAACCTACAGAGCTTTCTATAGACAGAGAAATATGTTTTCTCAACACTTAACATAACCCAACATGTGACACAACTCCCCAGATTCTACATCTGGACTCTTAATGAGCGGAAAACAAACCATGAACCAGCTCCCGTCCATTTCTCAGTTTCCAGCTCATTATATCAGACTTCCTACCAGTCTCGCTGTGTCACCACCACCTGCTATCCCTGACCAGCGAGAGATCCCTCCCAGCCAGCCAGTTCCTAAAAAATATAGTCAAACAAAAACAAAGAAAATTGTAAATAAACAAAAAAATTGTGAGTGCCTAAATGCTACACACTCATCCAACAGAATTAACTATCATCTAGAGGCATAAATACCCCTGCAACAAAATTAAATAGTCCTTTGTTTCCAACTCTGTCTAACATTAAATGTTCCATTGTTCCTGTCTAAAACCATTAATTTTGTTAGTTTGATTAGCACATGCAATATTCAGTTACGTCATCCCTCTATAGCCCCAACTTACCCTGGTTAGTCTTCCAAACCATTTTAGTAACTCGCACACCTAATCAAACCTTATCTATGTATCATCATCTCTATCCTTATTCTAATCAGTCTGAGCTAGCCGGGCCATTGTTCGTACACTCCCGTGAGATATGACCAGTCACGCCACATGTCCAACACACCACCACCCGTGGCCGGAATCCTCCCGGATTCCGGGGTCTGCCTCCTCCTTTCGGCCGTGGTTGCCACTCTTTGTATCGCGGCCCAGTTCCCTGTCCGGGCAACGGAGCACAGGGCACTCTTTGATCACGGCGGCCTAGGTCAGACGCCTGAAGCATGATCTCAACAGCTGTCGCTTCTAGTAGCGCAGCCTTTCTTGCCAGTTCTCGTCCCAATCTCTGAATCTCGTGTGCGGCTTGACCAATCTCCAGCTGTATCTTCATCAGATCTCGATGAACTGCCCCGTGTTGTTCGAACGCTGTCACAAACGCTCTCTGTTGTCTATAGGATGCTGCCTCTTCCCCCATCTCAGCACCGGCGGTTTGCCTTCCCCTCACAGGGCTGGGCCGATGTTGAGGTAGCTGTCGATGGACAGCACAGGGTTGGTTCTGTTCCGGACGGCTTTGGGGAACAGCCTGTGGCAGCAGCTCTGCAGAAAGGTCTCCAGCAGGAACTGGGCCGGGGCGGCGAGGAGGGTCTGCTCGCTGTCTGGAGCACACACGTACTGGAACGGCCTGATGGGGGAGGGGTTCTCCATCACCATGTGTTTGGGTTTGACCACAAAGTCGTTGTGTCCTCCGAATGGAATGTGTTTCTTCCCGCCTCTCATCTTGGCTTCGGTGCTGAGGGCAGGTTGGACATGGGGGCTGTAGAAGCTGTTCGTGTATTCCATACCTGCCGTCGGTCTCAGTTCCAGCCATCCGGCCAGAGTGGATTTCACGGGACCGCTGTAAATACGCTGCCCTCCTCAGTCTCTTTTTCTGTACAGAGGTTAAACTGCAGTCGCCTGCAATGGACACTCCAGCTTGAATCGGTTCTGGTTGGAGTAACACCGTCGTCACTGGTTCACTCCCCTGTATTGGAACCAAAGTCAACATTGCCAGTCCTTTTGTCGTACTGGTCACCTGAGAGAAGTCCATATTGATCAGATCATTATCACTGGTAAAGTCTATCTGGGAAATGTCTGCAGAGGCTCTCGGCCTACTCCCCCCAATGGCCCGATCACTAAGCCCCTTTTCCATATTGTTGTTGTTGTTATTCTATTGTTAATAATATTGCATTTACCGCTCCAGTTGTTCCTATCAATGTTCCACTAAGGTGAACTTCCTATGTTTCTGTCATTCATTCCACTTCAAACACTCCTGTAATTACCGTTTGAAAAAACAAGTTTCTCTGTCTTTCCTATTTCTACTTACTTGAGTTAAAACACTCACACTGTTAACATTTTACTGTGCAGACAAGGATTGATAACTGGCTTATCATTCATACTTATACCAAGGCTCATTACAGCCGGCCCGTTTCCCCAGATGGTTATGGAATTCGTTCAGAGCTCCTGTCCAGTCGAGCACCTGTATGGAAAGAAAGCAAAAAACATCCAGACTTAATTCAGTGGCATTTCCCTGTTATCTCCACTATTCGTTATGCATTGGAAATGTCGGGCAACACTATACTAAAATATTTAACAAGACACAGTGTGATCTGTTTGAAAATAACGATATAACGATACAGCTTATCTCGTTCGATCTCTGTCAACACACTGGGTTCCTATTTTTTGTTGAATCTCCGCTCTCCTTTACTTCCGCTTGATCCTGCTCCAATTTTGATACTCCTCGGAAAACCAAAACATCTTGATTAATATAGTTACATTCATTTTTTACATTCTTTTCCATTATTTAGTACCACACCCCCCAGGGGACACCTGTCACCCAGACACGTGTCCCCCAGAGGTAATCTAAAGAATGCCACAGACGCCGCGCCACGCACGCCGTGAGGTGCCGACCCTGTTTACTGAAGAGACCCTAACAGCCCCTCCACAGTGGCCTAAACCCACCTCACCACAGGTACACAGCAGACAGCATCCCGGCAACCTCTCCTGTGCTCCAGGCCAGTATCCCCAGAGTCCAGTGCCCTGCCGGACGGCCATGCATAGCCGACCAGACCCAACACCGAACCCCGGGCACACCGCCCCATATCACACAGCCCTCCAAACGTACCTACTATGGGGAAAAAAAAAACACAATTGTACACACAATCCTATCCCGTCAATTGCAACGCACGGTCGTCCAGGAACGTCCCCCGCCCCGCACCCACACGCACGCCCCGGCCCTCCCACTCCCCAACCCTGAATGTCCACCACCCAGATCAGAGAATAGTCGCCAGCGCGGACGCCGGGCACCACGGCTTTATCGGAACGCCCACACCCACCCTGCCACCCTCCGCGCCACGCTTCATTACCATCATTGCATACGCAGGCGCAACCGAGCGGTGTGGGTCCCCCGACGCAGAACCAGCCGCGCCGAGAGTCTTGAACACGTACGTCACACATACCCTGATAACATTCACACAAACTACTATAACCGCAAACATCACCACAGCACACAGCAAATACTTAACAATCCTATGTAACCTAACCAACTTAATAAGTCCCAAACTTTACTCCCGCTTTTGAAACCTTACAGTAAACAGTAATAAACAATATACCTAGCACTACACCGCGTTTGAAACCCATAAAAAACTCTATACACAGGCCCTAACCTAGGAGAGAAAGAGAAGCGTTTCGGGGGGGGGCAGTACATGGAAGAGAGGCGGTGTTGAAATGAGGGGAGCGAGCGAGAGGGGGGGGTAAGAAAGAGAGAGAGGGAGAGAGGGGGGAGGCGAAAAGGGAGAGGGAGGGTGAGAGAAGGAAAGAAAGAGAGGGGGGGGTGAAAGAGGAAGAGAGAGAGAGGGAGAGGAGGCGAGAGAGAGAGAAAGAGAGAGAGAAAGAGAAAGAGAAAGAGAAAGAGAGAGAGAGAGAGAAAGAGAAAGGGAGAGAGAGAGAGGAAGAGAGAGAGAGAGAGAGAGAGAAAAAGAGAAAGAGAAAGAAAGAGGAAGGTGAGAGTGAGAGGGAGAGAGAGAGAGAAAGAGGAAGAGAGAGAGAGAGAGAGAGAGAGAGAGAGAGAAAGAGGGGGGGAGGCGAAAAGGGAGAGGGAGGGTGAGAGAAGGAAAGGAGAGAGAGAGAGAGAGAGAGAGAGAAAGAGAAAGAGAGAGAGAGAGAGAGAGAGAGAGAAAGGGAGAAAGAGAAAGAGAGAGAGAGAATAAGAGAGAGAGAGAAAGAGAGAGAGAGGGAGGGAGGTGAGAGGGAAGAAGAGGGGGAGAGAGAGTGTACAATGAAAACGTTCTGTGAGCAGAATCCAAACACATCCATCCTGTACACTTCTGCCCCCTACCGTATCCCCAATAAACTCCACCTTCCCCTTAACAATGGACGCTCGCCACCCCTACCAAGATGGACGCTCGGTACCCTCCCAAAATGGACGCTCGGCGCCCCTTCTAAGATGGACGCTCGGCGCCCCTTCTAAGATGGACGCCCCCTCGCGAGACATACCGAGAGTCCCGTCATGCCATGACGTCAGCACAGTTAGCTTAGCACGTTAGCTTAGCATATTAGCTTCGTTAGCTTAGCATATTAGCTTCGTTAGCTTCAACCTAGCGCGCGCTTACGACGTCACATCCGGCGACCGCTTTAGCCGTTTAGCGCGGCTAAGTAGCATTAGCTTAGCTGCTCCCACGATCCCATAAAAACGTTCCCAACGACCCGTTCCGCCGCGCGGGCCGTCCCCTCGCAACGTTAATATAATACCACATACCCCACAACAGAATCCTATTTCCCTCAAAACGCCAGTGTAGTGATCTCCTTAGAAATATAAAAACATAATAATGAAACACTAGTTTGACCCCTCCGTCGTCATTTCCGGCGAGCTTAGAACGACTTCCGGGTCGGGTTCTAGATAATCCCGATCACCTTAAACATTACATAACTATTTTATCCGCCACGAATATGAAAAATTTTAAGTGCCCTACACATCGCCGTAATCTCAAGACACTAACGATCGACCTTATACATTTGAATTACGTCTACTTTTCCCTCCGTTTGCTCCGGTGCCTCAGAGGCTAACGAGCTATCGTTTGTAGCATGTTGCGCGCTACGACACGCACGAGTTCCAACGAGAACGCGCTCTGTCCACACAAGCATGCACGCGCCCCCCTCCATGAAGCTGGGTGGCGCATTTACCGTTGCGTGTGTGCACTTTGGACGTCGCGTGTGTACCCGATTCAATATTAAAAACCGTCCTCAGTCATATTATAAGTGCCACTTTACAGATTTAATCTATATACTTCACACATGTTAAACCTAACCATAACGCTTTCACTCATACACAAACATCATACACAATTGTTTAACCATAGCTTGCAACATACGAGCCTACTTTAAGTACCATCCCAACGCTACAGCCTATTGTTGTAACACGGGACTCGTATATACGAGTCCCATGTTACAGCACAGCCTGCAACATACGAGCCTACCTCACGTACCATTCTAAATGTTACAGCCTATCGTTGTTTAAATCTAACATGTCCGGCTGTGCCCAGGGTAAAACTAGACCTTATTCATGCTTCATTTCTACTTTAGAAAATACTACGCACTATGTGCTTAAGCCAATATCTATAAGGCGTACTATGCACACGTTCCCCTTGCTCAACCCTGAGCACAAACCTAGACATCGTTCCTAAATACTTCCATACCTATTCTTAATGTTCCGACCACGGGCAGCGTCTCGTTCACTTATGCTAAAATTTCTACTATGGAAAATACTACGCATATCCGTGCTTAACTCTCTTACTGTAAGGAATACTACAGCACTAGTGTGGTTAAAAATCCTGCTCACAGGACCCCTAATCACACAGCCTTGAGCCGCTACCCCTTGGTCAGAACATTTCATTTAATACTTAATTACAGTCATACTTTTAGCCACCCCCTCGTTGGTTCGAATTGAACACCCGTACACTCCATAACACTCACCTTTAGCGACTTCCAGTCACTTGAAGACGGATCGATTGATCAGTTGTTGTTGTCGTTCGAGGTGAAGAAAGAGGAGAAAAAAAAAATTCTCTTTTGTTCTCGTTCAAAAACGGACGTTTCTATTCAAGGGTCACAGCACCAAAATTGTAGTAACTTCCTAGCTTAATCTTCGTACTCTGCGCTGTGTTTAAACCTTATAAAGCTCTTTGAAGTACTACTTAGCTACAAATGCAGATAACCATGTATGTGATGGTTTTCTGCTCGTACACCTTCAGAGAACACGGCGCGGCGGTTGAAGAAATCGAGTTCTGAGCAGTTTGAAAAGGAATCCGTATTTAATAAGAAGGATTTCAATCAATACAAATCAAAGATTTGAAAGAACAATTGCAATAAAACCTGATGGAAGACCTCACTATGCCGAGGTTCATCAGACTTTAGGCTAAATATTCAATATCTATGGGCTTGTCTCGTCTCGGCTTCTTCAGATCGTAGGTTTTCGCGGCCGTCTCTTCTGCTGCGTGTTTTCCTCAGTCTGTTGGAGAGAGAAAGGGTGTGTGTTCTTTGTCGCTTCCTGGGTCTCTGTTCGGGTCTGTTGTTCTTGTCTACTAGCACGGAGTCCTGCTAATATCAAATTTAGGCTCCGCCTCTAATGTTACGGCAAGCGGGCGTTTTTCCAACCTCTCCTCGAGTGTTCCTATTGGAGGACACGTACTCTCAACTCTCATTGGCTAACTCCTTAACGTGACGTTTTACATCGAATTGCGTCACAATGTGGATTCTAGGTCCAAACTCTTTGATCAACTGCCCCTTTGTATAGAAGAGACCGTCTGGCGTCTCTCAAAGCAGTCCCTTTGTATTGGACCATTTGCCTCGAACACTTAGGGTGAAAAATCACTCAGTTTATTACTCCCAGGAAGTCCCAACGAGACTATCTCTTCGTTTGATCAACAGTTGCCTGTCTCAATCACCCTGGTTCAGAGCCTTGAGTCCACGCAGCTGTTTCAAACCAAAGATAGTCTTGTTGGTTTTGTTGAATAGAAATAGATAGCGGCAGAGAAGCCAGGAGAATTTGTGAATGCATATTACCTGTCGGTGTTGTGCCATTCTGTGCTTCATGATACAGTATACAGTACACTAAACACAGTTTGGCTGGAATTCTACTACACTAGCCACCAACATGCTAACCTCCAGTGAGCTAGCCACCAGCATGCTAACCTCCAGTGAGCTAGCCACCAACATGCTAACCTCCAGTGAGCTAGCCACCAGCATGCTAACCTCGAGTGAGCTAGCCACCAGCATGCTAACACACACACACACACACACACACACACACACACACACACACACACACACACACACACACACACACACACACACACACACACACACACACACACACACACACACACACTGCTGAGGCGAGAGCTGTGCACTGAGCCTGACCGTCTCGTCCCACTCTCTCTGCAGCAACACTGCTACAAAAAAGGCCAGCAGCCCTCGCCATGTTTGATTTCCTCACAGCTATGACACCTCTCTCTCTCTCTCTCTCTCTCTCTCTCTCTCTCTCTCTCTCTCTCTCTCTCTCTCTCTCTCTCTCTCTCTCTCTCTCTCTCTCTCTCTCTCTCTCTCTCTCTCTCTCTCTCCCCCCTCCCCCTCTCTCTTTCTCTCTCTCTACACCTGAGATCAGGGCCCTAAGATTTAAGATTTAAGATTTGTTTATTAAGGACAATGCAAATTAATGAACATCATTTACATGTGTATGCATAACATCACAGCATGATAAGGACGTAAATATGCCGGGAATAGCACAGGGCCCTCATTCATCAACGTGTTCTACGCACAGATCTGTGCTTACCCTGTGCGTACGATCATTTCTAAGCAAAGAGTGGGATTCATCAATTTCGATTTGAACTTGACTCCGTGCTTACGTCTACGCACAGGTCAGAGCACACTTACCTGACGCCCAGTGGTAGAATATATTATTACAACAAGGAAATGAGCTTCTGTGCATAATAACACTGGCATGTTCTGTACGAACCGTAGTTCATTATAGTTCATTGTAAAATAGCAACAGTAGTGTAATTATGGTCAAAACCCTATAAATAGCATTTGGAATAATAGATCTTTCTCTCAGAATGAATGCAGCATGGTTTATATAGCGTTATCGGAATATACGGGGTGTAGGCTACTGACTGACTGCGCTCCGCGTAGCTTGATTGATTGATTGATTGAAAAGTTTATTAACAGATTGCAGAATGGGTACAGTACAGTACAGCTCAGTACATACAATTGTTAATTGGGGATGCAGACCAGAGAAAGACTTTCGTCTTGTTTACATCAGGGTCCCCCATTTTCAATTCATCATAAATCATAAAGCTCAACTCGTTATTATTTTGCGCAGACCGCAGAAACACGGGAACGTTTTGATTATATTTAAAAGGCTTTACGTTAAACGAAACAAGTGGAATTTCGAAGCTGTAAGCAGAATACAAGTCATATGAATATAGTGTTCTTCCCCCTTTTTACTGTATAAGAAAGAATAGAAAACGCATTGCAATGACACCAGATAGTGGACAGACTATGTATATGATGGGATTCAAGTTCGCGTTTTTGTTGATCATAGGCATGCTGTCAGAGTATGATATCTTAATCAAACATTCTAGAACATTTGTCGTCACCAGTGATGCCAGTAACGCGTTACTAAGTAACGCGTTATTGTAATCTGATTACTTTTCCCCGAAAATAGTAATCTAACGCGTTAATCTTTAAAAGCCAGTAATCTGATTGCAGTTACTTGTCCAAGTGGCTGTGCATTACTATTTCGTTACTATCTCATTATAAATTCATAATGCAGGCGGAATGCAGTATTTTATTTCGTTTTCGACAGTCAAAAATACATTTTGAGCTGTTTTTCTTTTGGGAGTGACGTGGTGTGGCAGTGAAAGGGTTAAATACAAGAATGTGTCCCGCGGCGTGACTGGTCCCTCTGTCTTTGAGTGACTCTGCTTTGGTCCAATCACATTCCCCATCCACAGTCTGCGAATCAGAGGCAGAGTAGGGCGGGTCTTCAGAGCACGTCATGTGACATATGCGCCAATCGTGTGACAGCAGGGCTCCGTCGTCGGAGAATTCCACCCCAAAACGCTTGGCAAAATTAAAAGTGAAACCGCAAGATGACTTTTGCGGTTTCTGTTCAGAATTCCACCCCAAAACGCTCGTCTAAACGTAGCCTCAGTCACTACTTCACGGCGGAGGAAACAAAATACTGTCTACCGCTAAAAACAGCACATCCAATTGCATTGAAAGCATCTGGAATCACAACACTAGCCGACGCTTCGACAGGAGGGTTGATGGTGGCAGAGCAAAAGCTCTTATTTGCCAGATTTACAGTTAATTTACATGTTAAAGAGAGACTGATTGTATGTTTATAGAGAGACATTTATAAAAACAATTTAATAGTTACAGTTGATATAATTGAATAGTTCAGCCTGCATTTGTTAGATGTGATACACTGGTCTTGTAAAACCACTGGCTGGCTGCTCTAATGCTGTGAGCATCATAGACTGTTGCTTTACCATACTTGATGGTACAGAAGCTGAAGCACTAGTTTAACAATTTTTTACGTTATGTGCAGAGAAACAAGTTAAAAACTATTTATGCACTTTCAATAAAGCGTTTAAAAAAAAACTGTTGGGGGAACGACGACGACTTCGTAACCTAGTTACTTTCAAAGTAACTAAGTTACTCTGATAATCAAGTAATCAGTAAAGTAACTTAGATTACTTTTTAAAGGAGTAATCAGTAATCAGTAATCAGATTACTTTTACAAGTAATCTGTGGCATCACTGGTCGTCACAGATCATGTCCTAATAGAACATAGGCTATGGCATGGATCGTGATATTGTGTGGACTGTTATTATTACTGTACCGGTACCACCCATTGTGACAACAGCCTTGTGAGTCCCGCACACAAACATGATGGAATTCAAGTTCATGTATTGAAATTTCGTTGTATACTGTGCAATGACAATTAAAAGTCTATTCTATTCTAAAGGCAGGCTACATCATACATGCAGTGAGATTCATTGTTCTTGTATATGCTCTCGTATTATTGTTTATATAGGCTACCCAATACTGACATCAAAATAGATTGTAGTATGCCTCTAGAAATCATATGCAGCAGGTAGAAAATTGACGGGAGATCCATCGCGATTTGGAATAAAATTGAGGAGAACTTTAATCCCTGGGTATTAATCAAACAACACGGGAAAAGGCAGTCATATTCCAGCACGGTATTTATTAGTGTTTGCGCTGCCCAGGCAGCAATGGTTAATAGATATCATATCACCGTAAGTGTACACGTCTGTCAGCCTGTCTCATGACACGCTTCCCTCGGCTTAGTCCATTTTTCCACATTTCATGGGTGTATTCCATTACCGTATATGGTTAATCGGGGCGTTTCTGGTATGCAAATACTTAAAACAGTGCACGAGCTCAAACGTAGGATCAAAGTCATATTCATCATGACAGGTGTGCGTAGAGCCTGCGTACGCACGTGTGATGAATCCCGACTTCCCTGTGCGTACACTGGTTCTACATTCTGTGCTTACGTGTGGAAATAGAACATGTTCTACGCACACATTGATGAATGAGGGCCCAGGTCTTCCGTTGTCTTTTGTGGATGACAGATGAGAGCCTGCGTCCTCCACCCGGGCTGCAGTGGTACTGTACACGTTACATAATTGACGAATACAAGGTTTATGGGGCGCCTGTCATGCGCAAAATCCCCCACGCGGATCTTTTATTCAAAGCGGCAGCGCGTAACAACTCCTCCCCGTGAAGTTCTGTTGCTCCATCGGGGAGACGGATCATCCATATGTTCTTCTAGACGAGGCTCCGGTGATGGTCTGAATTCACAATCTGGCTCCCTGGGGCCGATCACACACACACACACACACACGCACACACACACGCACACACATGCACACACACACGCACGCACACACACACACACACACACACACACACGCACACACACACACATGCACACACACGCACGCGCACACGCACACACACACACACACACGCACACACACACGCACACACACACACACACACACACATGCACACAGACACACACACACATGCACACAGACTGCAGTCTCACTAAGGTAAGGTCTGCTCTGTCTCTCTGCATTGTGTTAGAAGTGTGCGTGATGAACGCAGGACTGAAGGTGGAGGAGGTTCAAGTGGAAATATAGATGCTGTACTGTGTGTGTGTGTGTGTGTGTGTGTGTGTGTGTGTGTGTGTGTGTGTGTGTGTGTGTGTGTGTGTGTAGGTGTGTGTGTGTGTGTGCGTGCATGCGTGTGTGTGTGTGCATGTGTGTGTGTGCGTGCGTGCGTGCGTGCGTGCGTGCGTGCGTGCGTGCGTGCGTGCGTGTGTGTGTGTGTGTGTGTGTGTGTGTGTGTGTGTGTGTGTGTGTGTGTGTGTGTGTGTGTGTGTGTGCGGGCTGACGCTGAGCGCAGGTAGCCAGGAAGCTAGCAGCTCCGAAGCTATAGATTTATCTGGAATTTGTTGTTTGTCTTGCTATTCCTTTCACTATTTGGGCAACTTTACACAATTCCTGTGAGTCTGAACACATCTGTAAAGTTTTTTCTTCCAAAAAAATCATTGTTTTGTATTTCTAATCAAGTATTCTAAAGCAGCATTTTTCCACTTCAAGATTTCAAGCTGTTTTGGGATGGGCTCCGCCCATAAGCGATTTGAGTGACAGTGACCCACAGTCTGCACTGGCATACAGAGAGAGATATAGAGAGATTGAGGGGGATACTAATAAATTTTGCCGGGGGGGGGGGGCATAATCCAACGGGACAATGCATTGGTAACTAGTTTCAAATGACAATATATACCCCTGTGAATATTATTGCACGGATCGGAATACGATATTTTGACAGTGATATGCGAGTGGAGAAGCTCCTGCCCCGCGCGCACACACATTTACACACACTCCCACGCGCGGTCGGGAGGTTGTGTGTAAATGCGTGTCCCTCTCTCTCTCTCCCTCTCTCTCTCTCTCTATCCCTCTCTCTCGCTCGCTCGTTCTCTGCTGTCTCTGTCGGCACCCGCGCACGTCAACCCGTTTGAGGAAGTAATTCCACTTGCGCAACTCGTTGTTTTTTTTATTTTTTTTAAACTTCATTTTTTAGCGTTTATCGCTTTTTTCTGGTCAAGCATGACCGACAGAAACAGGTTGAATGGGATATAGATCAGGGGAAGACACTCTGAGAAAATACGGCGAGTACGGGAGTCGAACTCGTGTACCCCAGATCCGTGACGAGCACGGTTGTCCCCGACGCCGAAATAGCGCAGAGATACGCGGTGAGCTACGGGAGCTCCCCCCGCTCAACTCGTTGTTGAGTGAATTGTTGATTGTGGGCGGCGACTACAACCAATGCCTTACTCACGTCAGCAAAACAGTCAAATCAGAATGGCTTAGTTGAGTGAGGGAGGATCTCGTGAACTCGAGACTAGACTGATGAGCCAAAATGAGAATTAGAGACACAGACCCCATTGATACAAACCCCCATTGCTAGAAAACAATGATAAACACTGGAAAAGGCAATTTATAAGACAGGGGACCTTTAAACTTGTCCTTTGTGTCTGTTGTAATTTGTGTGGGTTCAACTCCTGAACAGTATGCACAGTGGAATGTTTCTCCACTGGCTCTTACGATGTGTGCACTAAGTAATGTATGAAATAAATAAAACCAACAATAAATAATTCCATCTCTTTTGCCCTCATTACTTGTTCTCGTTCCTTCTCTTTTGCCCTCAGTGCTTGTTCTCGTTCCTTCTCTTTTGCCCTCAGTGCTTGTTCTCGTTCCTTCTCTTTTGCCCTCAGTGCTTGTTCTCTTTCCTTCTCTTTTGCCCTCAGTGCTTGTTCTCTTTCCTTCTCTTTTGCCCTCAGTGCTTGTTCTCGTTCCTTCTCTTTTGCCCTCAGTGCTTGTTCTCGTTCCTTCTCTTTTGCCCTCAGTGCTTGTTCTCTTTCCTTCTCTTTTGCCCTCAGTGCTTGTTCTCTTTCCTTCTCTTTTGCCCTCAGTGCTTGTTCTCGTTCCTTCTCTTTTGCCCTCAGTGCTTGTTCTCTTTCCTTCTCTTTCCCTCAGTGTGTGTTCTCTTTCCTTCTCTTTTGCCCTCAGTGCTTGTTCTCTTTCTTTCTCTTTTGCCCTCAGTGCTTGTTCTCTTTCCTTCTCTTTCCCTCAGTGTGTGTTCTCTTTCCTTCTCTTTTGCCCTCAGTGCTTGTTCTCTTTCCTTCTCTTTCCGTCAGTACTTGTTCTCGTTCCTTCTTTTTTGCCCTCAGTGCTTGTTCTCTTTCCTTCTCGTTTGCCCTCAGTGCTTGTTCTCTCTCCTTCTCTTTTGCCCTCAGTGTGTGTTCTCTCTCCTTCTCTTTTGCCCTCAGTGTGTGTTCTCTTTTGCCCTCAGTACTTGTTCTCTTCCCCCGCCCTGTATGGGATCAGGCAGGTGTAATGCTGCAATGTGAAGTTCCACCATTGCTAGCCTTTTACTGTAGTCTCTGGACCTGCCTTTCCCTCTGAATACCCTTCACTCAGTATTCTGTAACATTGTTTTGGCAGGAAATCCTTCTTTCTCTTTTTTCCCCCTGCTGGGGTATTTTTTCGATAACTCACTCTCTGTTCTTTGGTTTAGGAGGTGCGCTCTGTTGGGCCTTGAAGGTGTTTTTGTCTTACCTTCCCTTTAATCGAAGGAGCATTAGCCAAGGTCAGCTCCCTGGGATGCTCTCAAATTTAACCTTTCCGGGTTCCTTTCCGGGGGGAGGGGGGGGGGGGGGGGGGTTCCTGACAAGGCCGTTGGGACATACTAACGACGATGGACTGTAATTTTCCGTTGGAATACTCAAATTAGGGGCTCCTGTCTACAAACGCACCCCTCTACAGCACACAATGTCTGGTACAATGTTACTGGGCTTTTCTTTGAATCAGAGTCGGGTGCAAATGGATTATCTGGACGTGTGAGGTCACCGGCTTATTCTGTTGGAGCATTGAGATCCCCAACCCTCCTGCTCTGACTCCCAAAATTATAACAAGGATCAGGGTGTCTCTCTCAGGCTGTAATTAGTCCTCTTCCCACTGCTTGACACAGAGGGGATGAGTGTTGATATGAGGTTTGGACCTGAAGGAGCTCATTTCTCTTCGAACATTTAAAAACCACTTGTGAGTAACTTGGAATCAGCCTCATATCGTCAATGCATATGCTTTATATGAAAGGCCCATTATTTAACTCTATTGCTCTGACCAGACTGTATCTTGTCTATCTGTTGTGGATTTGGTATTGTTTTATTGTGTAATTTTGCATTGTCTGTTTTAACTGTCGAAATTCAATGTTTTAAAGGTCCCATGCATTATAAATGACCTTTTCCAGTGTTTAGCATTGTAGCCTAGCAATTGGGGATTATATCAATGTGGTCTGTGTCGTTAATTATCATATTGACTCATCAGTCTGGTCTCGAGTTCACGAGATCTTCCCTCACTCAACTAAGCTGTTCTGATTTGACAGTATTGCTGACGTGAATAAGGTACTGATTTGCATAACTAACGCCCCCTCTATGGTTGACAGCGACAGCAGAGCGAGTGGAAATATCTTCACGTCCTCAAACAGCGAGGCAGAGAACAAGCGAGCGAGAAAGAGAGAGATAGAGAGGGAGAGAGAGAGGGAGAGAGAGATAGAGAGGGAGAGAGAGACAGGAGCTTCTGTTGGGGAAACAAACCGCGTGCGGGGAAGCAGTGGCACACACGCATTTACACACACAACCTGGACCTAGCGGGGAAGCAGTGGCACACATACATTTACACACACAACCTGGACCGCGTGGGGAAGCAGTGGCACACATGCATTTACACACAACTCTCTCCCTCTCTCTCTCTCTCTCTCTCTCTCTCTCTCTCTCTCTCTCTCTCTCTCTCTCTCTCTCTCTCTCTCTCTCCTGTCTGCCAGTCGCAGACTGTGGGTGACTGTCACTCAAAGCGCTTATGGGCGGAGCCCATCCAAAAATAGCCTGAAATCCTGAGGCTGAAAAATGATGCTTTTGAGTAGTTGATCAAAAATATAAAACAACGCATTTTTTTTTAAACCTTCCATGTTCCATAGACTCTCAGGAATTGTGTAAAGTTGCCCAAATAGTGCAAGGAATAGCAATGCATGTCCCCTTTCAGCTGCTGTCTTGACCAGGCTTCCCTTGGAAAAGAGATCATTGTGTCTCAATGGGACTGACCTGGCTAAATAAAGAGATCATTGTGTCTCAATGGGACTGACCTGTCTAAATAAAGAGATCATTGTGTCTCAATGGGACTGACCTGGCTAAATAAAGAGATCATTGTGTCTCAATGGGACTGACCTGGCTAAATAAAGAGATCATTGTGTCTCAATGGGACTGACTTGGCTAAATAAAGAGATCATTGTGTCTCAATGGGACTGACCTGGCTAAATAAAGAGATCATTGTGTCTCAATGGGACTGACCTGGCTAAATAAAGAGATCATTGTGTCTCAATGGGACTGACCTGGCTAAATAAAGAGATCATTGTGTCTCAATGGGACTGACCTGTCTAAATAAAGAGATCATTGTGTCTCAATGGGACTGACCTGTCTAAATAAAGAGATCATTGTGTCTCAATGGGACTGACCTGGCTAAATAAAGAGATCATTGTGTCTCAATGGGACTGACTTGGCTAAATAAAGAGATGGTTGTGTCTCAATGGGACTGACTTGGCTAAATAAAGAGATCATTGTGTCTCAATGGGACTGACTTGGCTAAATAAAGAGATGGTTGTGTCTCAATGGGACTGACCTGGCTAAATAAAAAGTTGCATAGCAAGGTGCCAAGCCAGCACCACCACCTTTTAAAAATCTTTTTTTTTAAATAAATATCTTTTATTTATTTACATCACATGAAACCGTGTAGAGTGGGTAGTTGACACCTGAAATAACTTGAAATATCCAATAAAGAATTGTCCAGCATGCAAAGTATTAAATTATCCAAAGATTTTGTGTCATATCAATTAAACTATTACGCAATAGTGCACATGACGTTGGCTTGTGTTTCACAATAAAAAAAAAAGAAGCCAATCACAATACTGTTGTCACTGTAATAACATTCCACTAACATGATATCCAAACAATTTGACTTTGTAGGCAATAGCAGGACAACGTGAACACAAATATATTTCACAGTGATGACAATGATGATGATGATATTTTAGCTTGAATTATGTTTGTGGCTTCAACCGCAGTAGACAATTCTGGCCTGTGGGCGGTACTTAGGGTTTGCACCACAGCTAGAAACAACAGACCAAACACATACTGTACCACTTAGTCTTCCCGAGCCAGAGTGAGTGAGTCCTTCAAAGCTGCAGTAGAGCCGACCACGTAGTCAAGAGAATCAACTGATACACATTTTCACCTTGACCACCATGATATACATTTTTATTAAGGCATTAATTCATGGGAGCTCCTAAATATTTAGTACTTTTCACTTACGTTTTGAATATTAACATTCAGTTCTGGCATTTATTGGATGTGGTCATATCTCTAGACAGTTACGGAAAGGATGCCCATAGCTCACTGCACACAGAATGCACATTGACTGTTTTAAATCATGTACACACACACACACACACACACACACACACACACACACACACACACACACACACACACACACACACACACAGACACACACACAAATATACACACACAAATATACACACACGCACACACCATCATCATCATCATCAACCTTTATTTATTCTCGAAATTACAATTGAGGTCACCCTCATTTTCAATGTCGTCGAGACTTTACAGACATTTCAATGCACACATTTCTACAATATAACCATAATAAATATTAATAACTATCTGTCTAGTACAGATTCTACACACACACACACGCACACACACGGTCTTGTGTGTCCATCCATCCCTCTTTACAGAGAGAAGGCAGAGGAGGAGGATCAGCTTTGGTCACTCATCATACCTGCCAGCAGTCCTCCCAGATATGACTGAACGGCCGCAGTGACGGCTGAGAGGAGGCCTTGATCCATCAAGCATTCCCCAGACAGACAGAGCTTCAGTGAGCCACGGCTCCACCACTCCATTCATTATTAATCACAGGATTACACTGGGGGCGCACTCCCAATGACATGTGCCAATGAGGGGGAACGAGTTGTGATAGAATATGCAGTCGTCTGCATAATGTTGAATGTAGTGAGGTGGCAGGTGCAGGTACGGGCAGGGTGTGATTTGCTGGGAGGGGATTTCCCTTTTAACATCCCTACCTCTGGTTGTTCATTTGTATCACATGTATCATGTATCCCCCCTTCTGTGTCGTCTATAATATTGATTGATTTATTGAAAACTTTATTAACAGATTGCAGAATGGGTACAATACAGTACGGCTCAATACAAACAACTGCTAAGAGGATGCAGACCAGAAAAAGACTTTCGTCTTGTTTACATCAGGGTCCCCCATTTTCAATTCATCAAGACATTTATGACATACAAGACATATACACAATATACAGTACTAGACATCAGCAGCCTTACACACCAGCATCTCCCTGCTTGCTATAGCGCCTCCTTTCTCCAAGAAACTCAAAGAGTGTTTTTTGCCCCAGTTTCAGTAACTACGGCCCAGCACTGGTTTCATTGGTTTCCTCTGTAGCTGAAGATGCGCTCTGACTGGTGTGCGAATAGACCAGAGAATTTGATACAATGTAGATTCATGAGATTCAAGTCAAAGTGAATTTCTCTCTGACATGCCAAGAGTTTCATAAACATCCTCTTTTCAGAAGCCTCTAAGCAGCGCTGCCCTGCAATAAATATACATTTAAAAAAAATTAAAAGAACACGAAATTGTTATTTTCTGTTTCAGTTTAAATTCAGTTAAAATGTTCAGTTTCAGTTAAATTGAGTTATTCTTTTTAATATAATTGATAATTAAAAACAAAGGGTATTGCACATAAATAGGCACTTCAGATCAGATAATCCTTCAGAACGTTGATCGGCTCAGCTGACCGACAATAAATCAAAATGACACCATTCACCATCGTAGCCTATAATAACAGCATTGCATTGGCCTATCAACCAGTTTTAATAAACAAACAGAAACAGTAGCATGTGCTTGGGTCTTTTAGATCAATTAGGCTATGAAAATTAGGTTGCCTCTAAATATAAAAATGTAAATAAGTAAATGTAAATTTAATGGTTTGCTTCACTTTTTTTTTATTATTATATATTATGTTATATACTCTGACATGAAAATCGAATGTGGAGACTGGCATGACTATTCGAAAATATGAAAATTCAAACTTATCCCTATTATATTCCAAAGGCCTATATGGCGCACAGCGCTCTCCATGGTGCTGAAAACGTTGTCTCTGATTTGTGTTTTTGGAGCGGCAAGCGCCCAGTAACAACAGTGAAGAAATAATTTCTATCAACCTACACTTTCTGTTCTTTCTCAAGTTCTGCATTGTTTCTGCTGCTTAGTGATTTGACCTACAGTAATGTGTTAATTAATCTACAGTAAAGGCTTATTTTTAGATCAAATGCTTTATACATTATGTAAACATGTATTCTTAAATAATTTTTATTCAGTATTACTTTACTGTCCCACAAGATAAAAATGGAGCAGTAAACCATTGCATTATATTTTGTATATTTTTTAAGTAACATCACAGCCTGTTGAGAATACATTAATTTAATCTCTTTGCTTGAGGGCAAACCCCTTGAAACATTACTGACAAATTAAACAGAAAACTACTGTCTGTTGCATTGTATGAGATGTGTGAGTTGTATATGCATATAACTGTATATAATATTTCATGGCCCACATAACAAAGAATAATTTAAAACAGCAGATTACCATGTCTGGGGCAACAGTGATGTTAAAGGGGTGTGTGTTAGTCAAAAGTATTGATTCCAACCGATTTGAGTCATACCTTCTATAAATTGTTACTTTTTCTGGGCTGCTGGCCAAACCAGTGGGGATTGTGATGTCAGCATAGATGTAGATGTAGATGTTGGTTTTAGAGTTTCATTCTTGATTGTGTGTATTGATCTCCATTCTTGAGCCATCCGGGGGGCTCGTCCAGAACCTGCTTCGAGAGGCATGCAAACTAATGCAGCCCAGGCTTCACCTTTTGATGTTTGTCCCAGAAATCCAAGGTACTCAACTGTCCTTGTGGTGAAAGCACCCAGGGATCCCAGGAGAGGGAGGTGTTCTAATCCCACACACAAATCCAGGTTGGGAGAGAAAAGTCAACTTTGTATTACAACCCCCACCCCTACCCCCTCCCTCTCAGGCCTCCTCTGAACATAATGAAACTTCACCTGGCTGCTCCTCACGTGCCTATTAGCCTGGAATCACAGCTGCTGCTGCTTGCTTATCATGATGAAGTATTACCAGCCACAGCGGCTACCTACCTGTCAGTGTCGAGTCACTAAATCTCGAGTCCCCAGTGTTCGAGTCTGAGTCCAAGTCCGAGTCACCAAAGAAGAGCCAGAGTCAAGTCCCCATTACCCTAGTCCGAGTCCGAGTCCAGGTCATCAAGGTTGAGTCCACTCCACTCTGGCAGTCATACAAATACATACAAATAAAAAAAGGTCTACATTAAACATAAATTACACAGCGGTCACCGTTTCAAAGGGAGTTTATTTACTTTGTAAGTAACACAATAGCCAAACAAATACACTAGCCATCGATATCGTATGCCAAATGAATAGGGCATACTAAAAAAAAAAAAAAAACTGTATATATCAATTAACAAGCCTGAGTCCTCGTCTGCACCTTCCGAGTCCGAATGCAGTCAATGCTCGAGTCCAAGTCCGAGTCATCAGTGCTCAAGTCCAAGTCGCGTCACGTGTCCTGAAAATCAGTCCAGAACTCAGACTACTACAACACTGCTACCTGTACGATGAAATGTGATGAGGTGCATCATGTCAACAGACCTCTGTTAAAACACATACCCCTATATGAGATCAAACCAATGTTTGCTTCCAAGTGGTATCCTTGGTGATGTCACTCACACAATGTTATGAAAGTGTAGTTAAAAAAGCCACACTATTTCCAACAAATGCAGACATGTTGATGCAACCTGGACAATATTTTATTGTATTTGTTGGGCTTCAAAGCTTCATAATTATTACTGACGAATAATTGAAGCTTCATTCTTTCCCGCGTGAAAGTGTCAGTGCGGCGGGTAAATGAGAGCTATGGGACAGGTTTTTCTGGTTTTCTGAAACTTCTCATGATTAATGTCTGAGAAGAACTGATTTAAAAAAATCAATGTTGGATTATTATTTCTATGAGCTGTTTCTGAGGCAAATCTTTTTTGAATGGTAAAAGAAAAACAACCACCAAACAAAATGAAGCATTTGAAGTGTGATTTTGGCATTGATTACCACAGCAGCAATTGAAGTTTCGAAGCTCGAAGCATTTGGGTCAGCCCTGCTATTCTCTGTCATACTTTGCAATATACCATTTTTCCCTTATTCATTTGCTGCTAACGAGAGCCAAAAGGTAACTCTCTGCCCAATGGGGTTCTGCAAGGCAAGGCATTTATTTCCCCAGCCATCAAAGACAGAAAAGCCGTTGGACAGGTCGGCGTGTAGAATGCAATGGCTCCACACCATGAGGGGAAGAATAACAAACAATTACACAACAAAATCCAACACTGCTGCTAGTCTCTGGGTGTGTTTTGTTTTGTGAATGTGAGTAGTGGGCCTGTATTCCAGAGTGCAAGGCATTGGGAACAGTATTCTGCATGCACTAGGGAAGGGCCTTTTCCCTTTGTTAAGGCATTGGGAACAGTGTTCTGCATGCACTAGGGAAGGGCCTTTTGCCTTTGTTAAGGCATTGGGAACAGTATTCTGCATGCACTAGGGAAGGGCCTTTTCCCTTTGTTAAGGCATTGGGAACAGTGTTCTGCATGCACTAGGGAAGGGCCTTTACCCTTTGTTAAGGCATTGGGAACAGTGTTCTGCATGCACTAGGGAAGGGCCTTTACCCTTTGTTAAGGCATTGGGAACAGTATTCTGCATGCACTAGGGAAGGGCCTTTTCCCTTTGTTAAGGCATTGGGAACAGTATTCTGCATGCACTAGGGAAGGGCCTTTTCCCTTTGTTAAGGCATTGGGAACAGTATTCTGCATGCACTAGGGAAGGGCCTTTTCCCTTTGTTAAGGCATTGGGAACAGTATTCTGCATGCACTAGGGAAGGGCCTTTTCCCTTTGTTTCCCCTTACAGTTCCAGTTCAGCACACATTTCTGAATCCCACTAAGTACTTGATTGAAACCTACTCCTTTTAGAATGTCCACTGCAGCCTGTAAAAGGATGTGTAGGATACTGACATTTCATAAACAACAATAGGCCTATACACTAAAAAAAAGGTTGTGCAAAGAAAAGATACATAGACAGTATAGCACAGTTTAGTATAATATTGCAGTTTAGCGTGTCAGGATGACGTAGCATAGAGTTGTAGTGTAGGCCAGTATGAGTATAGTAATATAGTATATAGCAGTGTAACATAGAATAATAATATATTAAAATATTGTATAATACTGTACCAATATGGTGTAGAATAAATAGTATGATTTAGTTATATTATAATAAAATAGAAATTAGATAGTATATAGAAGTATAATACATTATATAAGTGTGGGGGTGTGTGTGTGTGTGTGTGTGTGTAAATGAATGAACCTAAATATGTAGTTTGACTGATAGATAGACAAAATGGGTTTATTTATGTTGATTTAATTTGGTTGTGTTGATGTTAAATTTTTATTTTTTTTTGCAAAATGGGTATATTCTGTTTGGTTTTACACAATATGTCTATCGGTGTGTTGTGTGTGTGTAGGGGCAGGTATATATAAGATTTTTTCTTCTTCCTGTTCCTTTCGGCCATGGTATTTTTGGTGAATTATATGAATATGTACTGTTGGACTGTGGTAATTCCATGTACGAATAAATAAATGATGATGATGATGATGATAATCATTTAGTTATAATAATACCTTTTGTTTATTAACTCACACAAGTTTTCACTGCTGAGCGAGTTGAACTCAAATTATGCAAACACGGAGACAACGCAGGTATAACCCAAAAGACGGGTACTTTATTATAAGAATGTTCGGGGTAGTTCAAGCAGCGGTCGGTCATAAACCACAGGGATACTCGTACAGTCCAAGGGGCATAAGAGGAGCGGGGCAGTCACACAAGCGAGGGGTCATACACAGGATCTGGTACTCAAACGGTCCGGGGCGTGGGCACGAAGAATGGTCAGGCAGGCGGAGGTCATGCACGGGATCCAGGAGTAGAGAACAGGACGTGGAGCCAGACGGTGGACTGCAAGAAAGGGAGAGACAGACAGGGTTAGGCACGAGACAAGGGTACGGAATACTAATGAACTATAAAGAGCGAAAGAACTACGACTGACTGGAAATGAATAGCATGATGACATCTGAGCCAGGTCTAAGTAGGTGAAGCACACAGATGTTAATCAGCTGCTCCCTGTGCTTGCACACACCTGACTCCACGTCTGTAATTTAGAGAGAGAGAGAGAGAGAGAGAGAGAGAGAGAGAGAGAGAGAGAGAGAGAGAGAGAGAGAGAGAGAGAGTAGTCAGGCAGGAATAGGGTGTGACACAAGTAAAAACAATGTAAGAGGGGTTCGACCTACTTGCTGAAGCCCCTGCTTCCTCTTTAGCGTATACAGTAGGTTACCTGTTGCAATGTGAACGAGTCAGCTCAATGGGGGGAAACAAAAGCGGTCAACAAATCTGTGTGTGAAAACAAGACTGATAGTTTAAACAATGGTGTATAATCCATATAATGAAGCAGCTAACGTGAAATAAAGATGGTCAGCTCTGATTGGTCGACTCTTTTTGGGCGACAGACATACAAAATGACTGTTCTAGACGGCTTGAGGTCCTTCGGGCCTTCTTGAGTAATCATCGCCCATCTCTGTGTACATTATGTGACGGCCGCATACTGATTTACTATTTATTTTCTATGTTCTTCTCTCCCCTCACAGCTGCTGTGTCAGCCAGCTCTCCCCTGGGGGATTGAACAGGCGAGTCGACTCTAACGGAGCTGCGCCCGCCCCCCCACCCCACCACACCCCACCCTCCCACCCGCCCGCTACGGTCCGCTCGCTATCTGACAGCAACCACCAACATCAAAGGTATACATACCCGCCTCTCCCTCTGACTCTCTTTCTCTACCTCTATCGCCCTTTAATCGTTTCGTTTAGCAACCGTCATTGAGGCAATTACACTTCCTAAAGAATAATTATAATGGTAATCCTTGTGAGACCGAATTTGTATTCATAAAAATTTTTAGGGAACTTCTGAATTATTATTATTATAATAACATTTAATTAATTAATTAATTAAAGTTTTCCAATACAGTTTAAAAGCCTTTTCCTATAGGAAACATGATGCCTTTTCAATAATTTACACATTGAACCAGCTGGAGTAAATGAACTGAAAAAACATGTCTCCAGAAATATGTTTTCTTTTCTTGTATTTCTTTGCTGGAGAATCATCTTGCCCTTTTTCATTCCTCTCTCATTACACATAATAATCTTCATTTATATAGCACCTTTCATACACGGAGTGCAACTCAAAGTGCTTAACAGAGACACGTCTTCTTTAAACAAGTCAAGAAGAAAAAAAACACAGTAAGTCAAGAAAAAACAAGAATACCATAAGGTCCATAAACTCAAAATAAATAATAAATGCCTGCATGCATGCAACACTCCCAGACGTACCCCACGCGAAGGTAAGGAAAAACTCACTAAAACCTAACAATAGGAAAAAATGCACCACAGGCAGTGTTACAAAGGGTCAGATTAAACCGAATATATATATTTATTGCTTGAGATCCCATGTATAATATTTGTATATCGTCTGATATCCCTTGTATATTCTTTGTACATATACACGGAATATCCCTTTACCTAGGTACAGGCCAGACCATAATATTCGTTCTCCTATTGGACAGCGACCCCCTAGGCGCCAGCGACCATACCCCCAATGTCTAGTTCAAAGCCACCGCTAAGACATGTCTCAACATGCCCAGGTTTGCGCAGTAATACGAGACAGAACTGAGGTTGGCACTAGATTATTCACCTTACGTATAAATACGTCGCAGGTGGATACAGCAGTTAGTTAACCCAACAAGTTGAAGCCTTCACCACGAGTCAACGACAAAGTGAAGTGAGCATCTTTGCGTCTAAATAGAGCACTTATAATATGTGCGAATAGGATAGTAAAAGTGTCAGAGCTTAGTGAAATAACGTCAAGTTCGACCTAGTTAAATGTGAAGTACCGTGCACAGGAGAATCTACACCGGCGAATGCAGAGCCTTTTCCGGCTGGATTGTATTGCTTTTGGTACTGTGGCTGCTGGAGCAGAGAACCGTCTACCCCACGGCTATGTGGGATCTACCCGTGAGGAGCATCACTCGAGCCCGTCTCTAGGAAGAGGCTGGCTGGCTTTCATCCATGCTGTCGCGCATACTTGGATTATAGCTGCTGCTTTTGTCTGCCGATCGAGGGGAGTATATGTACCGACTCCCGTAGCTGGAGCTTATTGATTCCCCGTTGATCCAGACTTTTGCTCCCGAACATTCCTCTCCCCTGCTGGCTTACAACCGGAGGGAACCCCCCTTAGTATCTCCAGCTGACCTACGAGTGTGCCTTATATAATTCTTATTCTACAGGTGGTATTAATTATCCCCATCGTAATATGCTCATGGACTTACGCTCTTGACCTATTTATGCATATTCTTCGCCATACAAGCGCGACCCTAATTCTCAATACTGTAATCTACTATTGCTGCTCTTCTAATAAATATTCTAAACAGGACTTTCTTTGTTAAGCTGTATTCTTGTGAGGGTGTTCACCATATATACTGTGTACTGTATGGCCAGTAATTAAAGTACATAACTAAGTAGTGGTTTAATAATACCATACTCTCAATACAGTCAGGGAATTGTACCCCTCAGTTACAGGCAGTGTGGAGGAGAGAAACCTTAGAAGGGCCAATTCAAGGGGGGATCTCCCTTCTTAGATGTCGGTGATAGTAGTGTTGCAGACGGACAGTTGGTAATCATGCACCCATACCCATGTGTGTAGTGAAACACAGATGAGTGCATGCGATAGCAACTGAACATTTTGAAAAATTAAATGTAGAGCTGATAGTGATAACAGCTGAACATTTTATAAGATTAAAGATAGAACTGATAGCGGCTCTAGTTGAGGCACAGGGGTGCGTCCTCCCGGGACGTTCTACACTCTGGTCATCACTCCGAGACAGCCGAAGACAGGGAGACAGGAGGCGACGCAGAGAGGGTCGCATCCTCCCGGTCATCACGGGACGTCGGACATTCCGGTCATCACTACGAGACAGCCGGAGATAGGGAGACAGGGGGGCACGCAGAGGGGGGTCGCATCCTGGGTGGGTGTCATCACGGGACGTCCAGCACTCCGGTCATCACTCCAGGACAGCCACTCACAGGGAGACAGGGAGACGGGAAAGGCGTTAGACTGCACGCGTGATTGTGATGGTGATGGGCGAACAATACAATAGATACATGTGGTAAGCATATATGAAGTAAGCATATTTTGTGAATACAATAGAACAGTCAGGTTTGAGGAATTGCCTCCTTGTAGGTGAGTGACACTGCTGGCCCGATGAGACTGACCGTGCAGCATGTCAGGGACAGAAAGTACAGATATGAGAGGCCTTCTGTACGTGTTGAGGGGTTGTTTCCTTATAGGTGAGTGACAGTGACATAGACATTGGTTGTATTTTCTGTAATTGACTGAATTATGTGTAAAGCCTGGCACGCACTAGAAGATATTCCAAACCCTAGCTGATATTGAAATGTTTATTCAGTCATTATTTCACATGTTTGTCGTTCACTCATTAGAACACACACATTAGAGTAGACTCATCAGGTCCCGACTCTCTGAAACTAGCATCTTGCAAGAACTGCACTGAAAATCCTTTTTTTGGGCATTTCGGTGCCAAAAAAGGCACTTCCCGTGGTGGCATTTTGAAACGCATACCGGCATCGTGTTCCCGTCATAATTCAACGAGTTTCATATTCCCGATTGGCTTGTGACAGGCTTGCCAGCACATCGTTGAATTTGTCAACACCCTGGACTACAGGATAATCAAGCAAATAATCGTCTCCGACCAGCCTGAAATTGGGAACGCCCCCGTGATTGTCGGGAGGGACGAATCGGGCCTAAAATCGACCCAATTCTCCTCTAGTGTGCAGTAACCATGAAGCACAGCACAGTTAAAGTAGCATCTCTCACTGCAGCTTCTCTCTTCAGCTGACTTGGCTTCATGGCCTATTTCCCTGGTTCTGTAGAAAATATTTAGCTCTTTGTTCTTTAGAAGGATCATACACTGAGGATGTGATGTCCCTGGACTGCAAACTGTTTGTATAGCTCAATAGACACAAATTATTTTCAATGACACTCTATTGAAACACAGGTAAAGACCAATATTGTATTTTTGTGTGGTAGTACTTTCAAAACTGTACAGTATATATGTAATATGTGTGTGCAATGTGCATGTGTGTGTGTGTGTGTGTGTGTGTGTGTGTGTGTGTGTGTGTGTGTGTGTGTGTGTGTGTGTGTGTGTGTGTGTGTGTGTGTGTGTGTGTGTGTGTGTGTGTGTGTGTGTGTGTGTGTGTGCGTGTGTGTGTGTGTGTGTGTGCGTGTGTGTGTGTGTGTGTTTGTACATTGTGCACAGTACAGTACAGTGTACAGTTTCACACAGAGGCTGTTTCTACCTGACATTAAGATCCGATCTGGGTGATCCGATCACAAATGGACAGCTCTAAGTACAGGTGGGAACGCACCCAAGATGCATTGATGGACGCATTGAGATCCGATCACTCAGACCACAATCAACACATTCTGTTAGCAGTGTGTACACAAATTTCGGCCTGGGGGGGCGACATTGAAGGGCTGTCTAGTCAACTGCGTCATGTCTTTTGGAGTCGTGGCTATTACTTTTTACATTTACATTTTATCATTTAGCTGACGCTTTTATCCAAAGCGACTTTCAAGTTCAGTACAACAGGTCAGCAGGAAGGGTACAACTCTTTCAGCTAGTAACGATGTTTGTCAAACATTGAAACTTGTGTGCTACAGTCTTGAGTGCATAGTAGTAGGCCTAAAGACATATTAGCCTAATAGGTAGTAATATAGGTAAGGAAGATTATATATAACTTTATATATATATAAAGTATAATATATATATATAATTCTACGTTGAACACAAAGATCTGCTCTCCCTTTCTTCCTCCAGTTAGTGCTAAACTTTTGCAAGCTGGCTTTATCCACAAAACATTATTAAAATGCCCACATAGGCTATATTACTGCTGCCACTTTATAAAAATCATGTTGAACAAATCCAAAGTAAAATAGAGTTTTTATGTTATGAAAATTATTCTGCCATACCTTTCAACAAAACAATGATTCGCCTAAAACCCTTTCCTATCCAAATTGTTGCTTTACAGCCAGTTATTTTAATTGCAGTAGCTTATAGCCTATATGTTGAAAAAAACATCCCGACTTGGAGTAATATTCCAGTATCCCGTCATTCCTTCCAGCAAAAAGACATTGTTTTAGGCCTATACAGTATCAATATCCCTGAATTCTGGTGGGGCATATATTAGGTTTTCTAATGCTTATTAATAATGCATTTTATGTGGCATCTACTGTTGACCTGCCATCCCCCCCCAAAATGCCCTTGCCCCCCCCCCCCCCCCCCCCCTAAAATCGACCCAATTCTCCTCTAGTGTGCAGTAACCATGAAGCACAGCACAGTTAAAGTAGCATCTCTCACTGCAGCTTCTCTCTTCAGCTGACTTGGCTTCATGGCCTATTTCCCTGGTTCTGTAGACAATATTTAGCTCTTTGTTCTTTAGAAGGATCATACACTGAGGATGTGATGTCCCTGGACTGCAAACTGTTTGTATAGCTCAATAGACACAAATTATTTTCAATGACACTCTATTGAAACACAGGTAAAGACCAATATTGTATTTTTGTGTGGTAGTACTTTCAAAACTGTACAGTATATATGTAATATGTGTGTGCATGTGGGTGTGTGTGTGTGTGTGTGTGTGTGTGTGTGTGTGTGTGTGTGTGTGTGTGTGTGTGTGTGTGTGTGTGTGTGTGTGTGTGTGTGTGTGTGTGTGTGTGTGTGTGTGTGTGTGTGTGTGTGTGTGTGTGTGTGTGTGTGTGTGTGTGTGTTTGTACATTGTGCACAGTACAGTACAGTGTACAGTTTCACACAGAGGCTGTTTCTACCTGACATTAAGATCCGATCTGGGTGATCCGATCACAAATGGACAGCTCTAAGTACAGGTGGGAACGCACCCAAGATGCATTGATGGACGCATTGAGATCCGATCACTCAGACCACAATCAACACATTCTGTTAGCAGTGTGTACACAAATTTCGGCCTGGGGGGGCGACATTGAAGGGCTGTCTAGTCAACTGCGTCATGTCTTTTGGAGTCGTGGCTATTACTTTTTACATTTACATTTTATCATTTAGCTGACGCTTTTATCCAAAGCGACTTTCAAGTTCAGTACAACAGGTCAGCAGGAAGGGTACAACTCTTTCAGCTAGTAACGATGTTTGTCAAACATTGAAACTTGTGTGCTACAGTCTTGAGTGCATAGTAGTAGGCCTAAAGACATATTAGCCTAATAGGTAGTAATATAGGTAAGGAAGATTATATATAACTTTATATATATATAAAGTATAATATATATATATAATTCTACGTTGAACACAAAGATCTGCTCTCCCTTTCTTCCTCCAGTTAGTGCTAAACTTTTGCAAGCTGGCTTTATCCACAAAACATTATTAAAATGCCCACATAGGCTATATTACTGCTGCCACTTTATAAAAATCATGTTGAACAAATCCAAAGTAAAATAGAGTTTTTATGTTATGAAAATTATTCTGCCATACCTTTCAACAAAACAATGATTTGCCTAAAACCCTTTCCTATCCAAATTGTTGCTTTACAGCCAGTTATTTTAATTGCAGTAGCTTATAGCCTATATGTTGAAAAAAACATCCCGACTTGGAGTAATATTCCAGTATCCCGTCATTCCTTCCAGCAAAAAGACATTGTTTTAGGCCTATACAGTATCAATATCCCTGAATTCTGGTGGGGCATATATTAGGTTTTCTAATGCTTATTAATAATGCATTTTATGTGGCATCTACTGTTGACCTGCCACCCCCCCCCAAAAAGACAAAAATGGATCTATGAGGGTCTCAGATGGTTAGAAAATAAGAGTGGTTAATTAAACCTTGTGCTTTATCTCAAAATCAGACCTTGTCTTCCATTATGCTTCTTCTTTGAAAAGCGCAACACAAGCACAAGCTTTTCCCCTTCATATTCAGAACAAAATCCAGCGTGTTTTCATGCAAAGTGGTTTGAAGACCACAGACAGGACGCATAAAATGTTCTTGGGAGTGAGCACAACATCCCTGCAAAGTAGATTGACATTATGGTGAATCATTTAATGGCCAGTCACTCTGCTCAGCTTTGGCATAATTTGGATAGCCTGTCCAGGGAGAATTTATCTCCCAAGGCTCTAAAATGACAGTTTAAGCCCCTTGATGTCTCCAATTTGCCATCTGATTGTGTGAATGTATTAGGGATGTGCACAACTTCTTCATGGTCGGTTAGTTGGTGGGTGGTTTGAATAAATAACTGAATATGCGTGCCCACATTCACAAAACCTAGAACATATGAGCAAATGATAGATACAAAATAAAATAATTATCTGTGGCATCACAAGACTTATGCTCATCATGCTAGGCTAATTCGACTAGCTAGGTCCACTTCAGTCATGCTAGGCTAATTCCACTACCTAGGTCCATTGTCATGCTAGGCTAATTTCACTAGCTAGGTCCATTGTCATGCTAGGCTAATTCCACTAGCTAGGTGCATTGTCATGCTAGGCCAGTTGTCCTCAAACTCTTTCTGTCAGGCCCCCGTTTGGCGGACCAACGTTTTTTTGTATTGATATACAATATCATGAGCTTTCAAATTGTGCAACCACTTAACAATAACATTCTCAGTAACAATAACCAAAAACTGAGGAAAACTATTTGGAAATTGTGCAATCCCTTTGCACAATTGCTAGACAATAACAATACAGTTCAATTAGGGTGATCATATTTTGATTTCCAAAAAAGAGGACATGCTGGCCCCAGCCTCGAGATACTTAATGATACTTTGCACAATCGAAGCGGGCATGGCCACCTTCATTTCACTATGTCTTGTGTACTGTACTGTATGTGATGAATAAACCTCTTGAACCTTGAATCTCTACTCAAAGTTTACTCAAAGATGCCTTATTGTTTTAACATATGCTTGGAAACATGTACCCAGAAAAGTGGCAATTTATTTTACTTGAAGTTGAGGACTGCATACTTTTTTTGCAAAGCTTATCTTTATACTTTATGCTTATAGCACATGCATAAGCCTGGTATATTTTGAAAGATAACATTCTGAAGTTTTGTACACAATAAAGAAAAATCACTTTTAGTGCTAATGAGTAACATAGGGCTGAACATGAGTTGAACTTGTGTACTCACGTTTTTGTGTAGTAGTTGAAATATTCCAAAATAATATATATATATTTTTTGTATAAGCTGGAAAACACCGCAAATCCATAGCCTGAAGGGACATTAATGTGTGTTGTCGAGCTTTGATTATCAATAAGGTAGGATATCTGGAACACACAAACACACTATTTTTTAAATCACATGCCATGAAACTCTGGGACCTGGCTGAATTTAAGACTGCACAAATCATGTTTAAAGCATGAAACAATTCACTCCCGGGTAACATCCAAAAATTCTGTTATAGAGAGGGGGGTTACAATTTAGAGGAGAGTCTAACTTCAAGAAACAGGCTGTTCATTCAACAATGTATGTATATTTCAGTTTGTGGAGTGAATATGAGTTGCATAAGATAATAGAGTGTGACGGTATAGTGAATACTGTCTATCTGTATCTCATGTATGTCATATGTTATGATGAATTGAAAATGGGGGACCCTGATGTAAACAAGACGAAAGTCTTTCTCTGGTCTGCATTCCCTTAACAATTGTGTGTATTGAGCCGTACTGTATTGTATTTGTACCCATTCTGCAATCTGTTAATAAAGTTTTCAATCAATCAATCAATCAATCAATCAATCAATCAATCAATCAAGGGGGTAGGAATACATACGTTTACACTTCATCCTATACTCCTGCTTGTTTATTTTTTAATCTGTTTATTACTTGTTTTTTATTATTATTTATTTTCAATTTATGTTCGAAATAAATAAACGCATTCATTCCAAGATATTGTGTGAGCAAAATTATAGTTAATTTACTCATACAGTACATCCTCTGGCCTCGCGCGGATCTCACAGCTGTGCCCGCACAGTGCAATACTCCAATCCAGCCATTGGGTGGGTGGCGCTGCTGAGCGGCCCTCACAGCGCGGCCGTCAGAGCGCGGCCGTCAGAGCGCGGCCGTCAGAGCGCGGCCCTGAGAGCGCCGCTGGCTCTGCGGCTCTGCAGCTGCATGCTTCTCCAGGAGTCGGGGGTGATAAGCTGGCGCAAGTCGCACGCCTGACATATCGGCATGTAACTCGAGAACCATTTTCTTGACTTGGTTTTTGGTTTATTGATGTCACGCTTGTTTGTTTCCGAAGCATTGCGATTAACGATTAATTTACCCGAAAATAATACAACAATTGATTAAATTTGCAATTGAACTAGTGCTGTCAGGCGATTAAAAAAATTAATCTAATTAATTACAGGATTTGTAATTAATTAATCGCATTTTAATCGCATAACCATTTTATGCATGATATTCTATATTCTATAATCATATTTCAAATTGCATGTGTCCGGATGGCAGAATTCAGTACTGTATCTACAAAACCTTCTGTTTAATCATCTTCCATCTATTAATTTGCTTAGATTTTTCAGGTCTGGTCAATTTGAGCATAGTGTTATTCACAGTCAAAGATAAAAAAAAAAAATTTATTGATATTCTCATTTGGTTCATTACAATTTACTCAAGCCTAGTAACAGACACAGTATTTCTGACACTGGGAATACATTCCCTGAGATCCATAGATGTCCCTAGAATCAGATACCAAGAACATGCAAATGGACCATATAAAAAAAAGTCTGTAATGTGTATTCTACGTTCTTATGGAATGAATGAGATAAAAAAAATATATATATATAAAAAAAAAAAAAAAAAAAAACTGTAATTAATTTTGAGTAAATTTTCATAACACGATAATTTGCTGTGTAATTAATTAATCTAATTAACGCGATAAACTGACAGCCCTAAATTGAACATTTCAAAATGATTTACATGTTTTTCAAGTGCGGTACTACTATCCTAGTTGCCTCTCTGAGTAGGGTGAGTAACCTACATGTCACTATTGCGTTTTATCTATTTACTCTATTATATTATACCTCCTGTATTACAGTATCTTGAAATAATATAACACCCACCAGTTACTATGACATTGTTTATCATTACATACAATTGACTAATCCATGTCAAAATAGTAGCCTAGATAGTACATTTACACGCACGCACGCACGCACGCACGCACGCACGCACGCACGCACGCACGCACGCACACACACACACACACACACACACACACACACACACACACACACACACACACACACACACACACAGAGAGGGAGAATAGTTTATAGCAGACTTAATCATCTTAGATTATCTGCTAATGAGGTGAAATGATAACTATCCAGTGTTCATAGTGTAACGTTTGGCTACTTCATTCCTCACTGCTGGTTAGGGTTAGTGAAACACTGATTTGATTTGATTTGATTTGATTAGGGATCCCCATTAGCTGGTGCGATAGCAACCAGCTAGTCTTCCTGCAGGTCCACACACAAAAAAACACAAAAACAATCACCATTGCAAAAAAACAAAATTATTAAAAGTCAGTACACACAATGCATAATGAACCTACTGTAACAATTAATATAGCTAAAATTACATTAGTGTAAAACAAAAACAAAAAACCACTTTACAGTGTTAAAAACAATTTAAAAACAATTTAAGATTCTTTTTAAAAGTGAATCTACTGTAAATGCAGCAGAGGTTCCGAGGCAGGCCATTCCACAGAGTTAATGCTCTAAAAATAAAAGATCTCCCCAGAGCGCTGGTTCTAGGACCTGGCAATTCAAGCTGCCCACTACTGGAACCTCTAGTGTAATGCTCTGCACTGTCGAGTCCTGAGGCAGAATCACTAACAGTGGTTTAAGATAAGTTATTTTGAACGTGATTCATTCATTGCGCACTGCATGTTACGCATGTTAATGACTTTGAACGTCTGCCATTTTCACGGCAAAGACGGCAAGTAACGATACAATGCGTCGGTCATGAATATTAAACATTTTCAAATTGACGAAGTTGCAGCCCTAGCCGCGAGAAACACACTGACGTCACAACAATAGTTCAGCGCATTTGTCGCGCGTAAACAGACCTTCCCCCCGGTCGCTCGCGCCTCCCAGGGGGGGCACGCCCCACACTTTGAGAAACACTGTGCTAGGCTAATTTGACTAGCTAGGTCTGTCATCATCACTTTTTGCATAAACAGATCTTCAACTCTTGCTAAAAATCAATACATCATTAACCTATGGACAGTTTAAAAACATAATTACAAATCTCCCTATTTCAGTCTGTGACCGTTTTTTATTTTGATATTTTTCCAATCTTTATATGCCTGTAAAAAATCATTATAAATTAGCCCTCAATGATCATTTGCGATTCAATAAAGATTGAATTGAATAACCTGCATATAAAACATTTATAACAGCCATATTAAAAAATATCGTCCCCCCCCCTGCAAACGATTATTCGGGTTATTTGGTTTTTATGACCCATCCCTAGATTGTATTACCAGAGGCAGATAACTAAGGTGGGCTCACGACCCCCTCCCCTCCATCACACACACGCACACACACGCACACACACACGCACGCACACACACGCACGCACGCACGCACATGCACGCATGCGCGCGTGCACGCACACACACACACACTAGGAGGAGCAGGTGTGGTTAAGTACCCAGTGCCACTGAGAGCGGTGGGCATCAGATGGGTTCAGACAAGGAATTAATTTAAGCTGCACTTCTAGCCTCTAGAAAGAAGCAAATTGGGGGGTGAGGATGAAGGATGGATGGGTTTCAATACCATGCCTCCCAGTAGTCCCTGGTCAGGGGAATGTGTCTCAATACAGCTCACCGATGGGCCACTTAATTATCCTCTTCCCCCATCACCACCCAATCTGTTGGCCCCCCGATTCCTAGTCCCAGTTCCACACTCCACAGCTCCCCTCCCCCCTAACCCACACACCACTTCTGGTTTGGGTTGCCTTTTCAGACTCTCTTTGTTTTCTGTCCTCTTGAAATAGCGCAGTGAAGAAGTAGGGGTAATGTACAGTCCCCTCCCCATCATATGTATATACTCTGTCAGGATCTAGGGGTAACAGTACTGTATATTTGAATACCGTTATGTCACAAATGTATCAGTACTAAATACCTATATGTCCCTATGCCATAAATGTCATGTATGTTGTGTATGTCATAAATGTCTATATGAATTGAAAATGGGGGACCCTGATGGAAACAAGACAAACGTCTTTCTCTGGTCTGCATCCCCTTAACAATTGTATGTATTGAGCCGTACTGTATTGTACCCATTCTGCAATCTGTTAAATAAAGTTTTCATTCATTCATTCATTCATAGGGGGGGGGGGGAGATGGCAACAACCGTTGCTGTTTTTTTTCAATCCAACATTGTCATGATACCGTTGGGATGCATGGAGCTTTAATCCAGGGCGTCCGCTCATTAGAATCTTCTTAACCCTTTCACTACCACACTACCAAAGGGTTAACCATTTCACTGCGACAATACAGAAGGTTAACCCTTTCACTGTCACATGACAACGTGTTAACCCTTTCACAACCACACTACAGAAGGTAACCGCCTGTGGTGTGGTAGTGAAAGGGTTAACCTTCTGTAGTGTGGTTGTGAAAGGGTTAAGTTGAAGGGCGGCGCTCTCGGGGCTTCAAGGAATTGGTGGTTTGGTACAGGAGGAGGCTTACTTAGGCTGAGTGGTCAATGGCCTCGGCCATGCATTCTGAACTGGCAGTTTGAACTGGCAGTTTGGCAGGTCATTCTAGAGCGGTGGGTTATAAAAGTAAAATGGGGTTTGTCTTCTTATCGAGTGACTCGTGCGGGAGAGGTCCAAAAGACCGGACGAACGAGGCGAGTGAGGATTTATCGCCAATTTTCCCCCCAGTGTGGCTTTGAAGTGAGCGACTGCTGCGTCTCATCCGCCGAACCGCGGTGAAAATGTGACCGCGTACGGGTGAATTTATTACCAGGCTATTCTTAGAGCCGAGGGGCTTGTGCTGAAACACATTTCTCCTTGAGGAAAAGCCCTGCACCAGCAGAACCGAGGCTCGAGAGTGAGACGCCACACATCCACGCCGTACACGGGAGTACGAGCTGGCGTTCCCTCTTTAATTAAAGATGTTTACCCCTTAAGAGTAGTCAAATCCAACCCACTTCTTTGTGGAATTAATTAAACATTGTCCTTCTATTTCATCTCCTCTTCTCTGAATAATGAATTATACCCCCCCCCCCCCCCCCCCACACACACACACACACACACATCCGATAATGCCATCGCTACGGATGACACGGCTGGCCTTGGGAGTAGCGCTCTACGGGGCTCCATCGTGGTTAAAGGTGTGAATAACAAGGGCGTGTGGGGTAATTGAGGATGGGGTTAAACTCGGAGACCTTGGCAGTATTTTCCCTCCCCTCTCTGCCCCGGACCATTAGCGAACATCTGCTGTGCCAAAGTCTTAAAATCCAGGGAGGTACTTGGGGGGGGGGGGGGGGGGGGGTAATGATAAGCTCTCAGGGCGTAGCTGACATGCCTGCCATATTCCCTCTATGACTCAGGAAGTGATGTCCGTGTTCCCGCGCCCCGCCCCCCTTGTCCCGAGGGAGAGTCTGTCATCAAGTGCATCCAATCAACATGGCTTACTTCACCCTATCTTCCTCTGATACTATATTGGGGTCTTAAAAATGGAAACGGTCGACGAGGCTGGTATATTTATTCACCATAAGTCAACCACGGTTCAGGGCGATAAAAGCTATGGAATTAAAAACTAAGCCCCTTTAACTAATGTATTTAAACAAGGAATTCTCTTTGATAAGTGCCGGCTTCGTATTGTGTAGTGGGGCATGTTGCTCAGTCAAACCGCCCATGTTTTCCAGTAGATGGTGAAACAGTCTTGAAACACTACTTGGACAGTAGACAAGGCTACCATATTTATTATTATCCAATCCATAGACCTGTTCGCTGTTTACAAACGTACCGTATTCGAGCCAATCAGCAATACCAACTGAGTCACGTGACTAAGTTGCCCCGGACCGGAGAAACCACGGCACTCTCCCCGGACTAAAAGGTGTTTCAAATGAAAATGGCTGGATGTAATATTGCCAAATCAGCATGCCAGTGTGAGTGTGAGTCGTTCACCTTTTACATATCTAGCTTTCGCATGGATTGGTTGTTTAGATCGATAGCATGGCTAACAAATGCAAATATATCATAGTCTGCCCGTTGTTCTGACCAGAATTACGTTCCTTTCTGCCCCGGCGATGCGCGCGCACACACTGAGTCTGACGTATACGGCGAACAGGTCTATAGATCAACCAACAGTTGTGGGACAATAGAAGCTGTGGAAAGAGAGACGAGGTCGCCCTGTGTCAATTATCTAACGCGTTGGAATGGTCTTAACCCTTTCACTACCACACTTACCAAAGGGTTAACCCTTTCACTGCGACAATACAGAAGGTTAACCCTTTCACTACCACACTACAGACGGTTAACGGTTTAGTGAAAGGGTTAATAAGTGCCATATTATTATTATATTATAATATATGCTGTGTGATCGTGGGCTTATTGCCTCAGTCTTCCCGGCCATGCAGAGGAAAACAAAGAGGAGAATCCCCGTCATTATCTCTCCCTGTCACCGGAGTCACAGAGTGACGAGGCTCCTATACTGCTCTGCAGTCGCGGACTGGGACCATAATTCCTACCGGGAATTTGACTCAGGCAGGCCAGGCCCCGCTTTCGTCTCATTCTTTCAATTTTAGTCCGACGTTCGTCTTCACCCATTATAGAGCGATCCAAAATGTTCATATCTCCCGGGTTTCGGCAGAGGCCAAAGCATAACCACTTCCAAGCAGAGAATATTATGTACAAGGCGGAAGAGCCCTTCGGAGCTAAACCAATCAGAGAGGGTCTTCGCTGTACGCGGGCTAGCCAATCAGAGAGCGTCTTCGCAAACTGCGGCTACGGAAAAAAATCACGCATTCCTGCCTGCTTGCCTGAACTTATATATGCGCAAATAGAAACATGTTCAGTGGCCTGACTGCGGGCACAAACAAACACATTTTAAAATAAAAAAAAGCATTTGCCAGTCTGCCAGGGCAGCCAGGCCATGCCAGTCTGCCAGGCCACCGGGAAAACTCCCGGTGGTCCCGATGGCCAGTCCGCTAGTGCTGCTCTGCCAGGGAGAGCGGTGGTGTCAGACCGCTCTCCATTCTGGGTAAATAAATAATCAGCGCGTAACAAACATCAAAGAGGGATTGTGAACTTCAAAGGGAATAGGGGCCTCACACACCCACCGGTTCCTATAGAGACACACGCACACACACACACACACACACACACACACACACACACACACACACACACACACACACACACACACACACACACACACACACACACACGCACACACACACACACACACACACACACACACACACACACACACACACACGCACACAGAGACACACACACACTGTTTCTGCTTTCACTTATGCTTCTGTTTTTAACCTCTGTCTCTTTCTCTTTCTTTGTCTTCCCTCCTCTTCCAGCTTCCGCTCGTAGCGTCACACTCCTCCGCTTCTTCTCTGTCGCCAGAGAGGGCGATGTTTAGTCTCTAACTCCCGTCAGTCCACTTATCTACTAGGTGTGTATCGCCGCCGTGGATGGATAGTATTCCCTCCCCGTGTGTCATCGTGGCGTCAAACCCCCCTTGATATCATTCTCCCAGTAATTATCGGGGCCGTGTGTGATATATAATATATATTATTTATTATACACTGCTGTGCGTTTTCTTTCTGAAAAATGTATTATGGAACTGTATGATGCCAGTCATACAGCCAGTGGGCTGTATGGATAGCCTGCATGTACTGTATGCCTGCTGTGACAATGCTCCAGTGTCAGCATGTGTAATGGCTGTGTGCACGACTATGTGACGGCTGTGCCATTCATGCAAATTCAGTATGGCTGTTAACCCTTTCACTACCACACTACCAAACGGTTAACCCTTTCACTGCGACAATACAGAAGGTTAACCCCCGTTCACCGCCACACGACAAAGGGTTAACCCTTTCACTACCACACCACACTTAACCGTCTGTAGTGTGGTAGTGAAAGGGTTAACCCTTCTGTAGTGTGGTAGTGAAACGGTTCATTTATAGGGTGGAAAGCGTCCCTTTTTCATGGCCATACGAACGATCACTCTTTGGCGAGCATAGAAAACATCATCTTTGTCGTGTTTGCTGCTCATGTGGAATGTGTGGAACATAATGTAATGTTTCTGTATCGATGTTGCAACCCCACGCTGTATATGTCAGAATTCTCTGAGGCATGTGTTAGCCAGCTGTTACTGTAGTAGCAGGGGTGTAAAAAGTACCCAGACATTATACTTAAGTGAAAGTATGGGTACCGTCTCAAAATCTTACTCAAGTAAAAGTCAGTATCTGGCTAAAAACACATTTGAGTAAAAGTAAAAAAGTGTCTACTTTTAAATGTACTTAAAAAGTAAAAGTAAAACTTTTTTTCTGACTGTCTATTCTTCTGATAGCAGGTGTTTATTAATCAAAGAACCCCGCTTTCTAGTCTTGCACAAGGACCAATCAGCATGGGTATGGCCGGGTTCATTTTCCATTTATGGGGATTCGATTGGCTGTTTTTAAATAAAGCGCGGCCGCAGGATTAATAGCGTTAACGTTAGTTCGGCCACAGAAACAAATGTACTAATTAAAATGGTTGGACCTGCGAGATTTGTACTTTTGTACTTTGTAGGTCTGCATTTTAAATGTAAGGAGTAAAAAGTATGTTTTTTTTCCTCTGAAATGTAATTGAGTAAAAAGTACAAGTAATACAAACCTAATAATACTCGAGTAAAGTACAAATCCCCCCAAAACAGTACTTAAGTATTGTAACAAAGTACAATTACTCAAGTACTCACCCAGCCAGGTGGGTCTGGTATATAATGACCTGGTTGCCTCCCCCCTTCTCTCCCATCCGTGGCTGACCTGGAATCAGTACAACCCTGACCACCGCCACCATGGAGGACTATGACGTGCGCTCCGCCGCCAGCATCCTGGCTTCAGTGAAAGAGCAGGAGGCGCGCTTCGAGTGCCTGACCCGCGCCCTCGAGGAAGAACGCCGCCACGTTTCCCTCCAGCTGGAGCGTGCCAACCTGCCCCCCCCTGACCGGCTGCTGGGCAGCGGCGACCCCCCCTACAGCCAACCCCTGGCGTGGCAGCAGGTGGTGATGCAGGTAAACCGTGTGCCAGCACACCCCCCCCCCCCCCCCACCCTTCCGATCGGCCGACTCGCGCCCAACCATGCCTTCCCGCGCCAACCTAACACCGCTCCCCTTCACTCCCTCTCTTTCCATCTGAGCGAAGCCCATTCCATCTCCATGTGTGTAATCATCGGGTCATCGCCTTTCTGGCCAATATGGATGGTGTCGCCGTCGGTGTGA